>NW_020537758.1:7674379-7683424 GCF_003426905.1 Ctenocephalides felis | reverse complement strand
TTGTCGAAAATTAATAATAATCGCGCGAAAAAAAAAAACAGAAACATGCCATATACTACCTATGGTGGGGCGAGATGGATGGTGAAAAATGATTCGATCGATTTTTTTACCTGGTGACCTCGACTGGCGGTCGGAGGTCTCCTATAAGACCCCTGAGTGGAAAAAAAAGTGGATTTTGTGAAGGATGAAAATTTTGGTTTTGACTTATTATGACCTCTTATGGACTCTGAGTGATATAAACAAGATTTTTAGTGTAAATAATTGCATAAAATTCGTGATCAGGCTTAAATTTTGTGAAAATTTATGAAAAAAAAAAACATTTTTCCGTTACGATCTCCTCTTGGCCTAATTTTGGTCAATTAGATAAATATTTGAGTGAACAAATTAATTCGACAATTAATTTTTGGGTTTGAACTTTTGGAAGACCTAAATAAGCCTAAACTAATGTAGTTCAAGTTTAATCCAGTTTGGACCTACGGCTAACTAGAAAGCAGTTTTCACTGAAATTTTTAGTGAAATTATGTGTTTTAACATCCTTTAGGTCTAAATAAACCATATTAACATCAATTTTTGTGATTTGGTTCGAGTGTGTAAATAAAACCTACTATTTTGATCCTAATATTGTCCAGAATTTATAAATATTTGTGTGAACAAACGAATTCCCCAATTTTGAAATTTAAACCTATATATGGTTGCTGGTTTATATGATAGACTTCTGGTGAATTGCATATGAAATTTTGTTTTCTACTTTTGGCCTAATTTGACCCTAGGATTGACTAGAAATTTGAAGAATCGAATTTTAGTGGTCAATATTTTTGCACAATTATTTTTTGTGCTTAAACATGAGTGAGACTTATAATGAATCGAGTGCGATTATTTTATAACAAATTTTCGTTTACCACCTAGTCTAATACGATTTCATTATTAAACAGAAATTGCAAAAATTGGATCAAACAGGTTTTAGTGACTTCAGTAATTTTGCATTCGGCAAGTTCTATTGTTAGACCTGTTGTAAATAATATAAAATTTTGTGATTGAGCTCAAATTTAATCCATGTGTATAAACTGTGTTTTCGTTACTCTTGGTCTAATTTGGTTTTAATATTGTCCAAAATTTCTAAAAATGTTTGAGTGAACGAATTTTAGACTTAAATTATACCTTCAATAGACCTCGAGTTCAGGTTTAAACCAAGTGGCCTAATTTGGACCTACCCTTGACTCAAATTTCAAATAATTTGAACAATTAAGTTTTAGTGAATCCAGTGTGTTCAAACATTTACTAAGGTCTAGAATTAGACCTTTTGTGAATTATAACAAAAGTTTATAATTTGATTCAAATTTAATCCTACTCTACTGCTATTTTTCTTGGATGGAAAAATCTTGTGAAAAATTTATTGAATTTCGGATGAAATTTTGTGTTTCTATTTTCTATAAAAGACACCAGTAAATAATTAAATTATTTTGGTTCTGAAAAATTTCTTTAACCGTTGGTTTTAGTGAAAATTTCATCAGATAAACATAAAACTTAGATGACGCCTACAATAGACTTAGTTTATATAAAATTTTGTGATTAGGTTCAAAATAGCAATTTAAATATTGTTTCTAAGTGCAAAACAAATTTCCCAACACGACTTATCTAAATTGAATTCAAAACATACCGAATTCAGTAAAATTATGAGTTTGGTTAAAATTTTTAGTGAACTTAGTAGTCGAATTCCACCAAGTGCAAATCGTATACAAAATATATTATTCCTTAGGTAAATTTCATCAAAAAATTAAAAAATTGTGCTTCAATTTAAAAAATCCACGAATTAAATTTTGAAACACCCGAAATACTTCTGCATTAAATATTTAGTTAAAGTTATCTTTAATGTGACTAACAAGTTTGATTTGCAATTAAAAACCTAATATTTATTTTGATATTATTTTCATTTTTTGTATTTTTAGTTTAAAATTTATATAAATTTATTACAAAACTTAGTGATCGAAGACATTAGTTCAATTTATTATAAATTGGATAAAAATGCATTTGATACAGTTAAAAATAATTATTACAGTTTTTGTGTAGTAAAAGTGCTTGAACTAAGAATAAAATCTAATGGAGGTCTAATAATTGGTGTTGTGACTAATTATAAAAACTTGTACATATATCTAGTAATTAATAAATACTAATTAAACTAATAAACTAATGTGCGTAAATTAAAAAAATGTTTTTGCGACTTTTCGATAGTTTGAACAAAATTTAGGCCTTTTTGATGAAGTGTTAATTTAAATATGGATTCGACGTTAAGAACCAATTCAAAAATGATAAATAAATATATTTTAATATCGTTAATATATAATTTAAAGTCTATTTTCTGACACGATTACGAGTACTTTCTCACACCAAAAGCAAGTGGAATAAATAATAAAATTTGGTAAATATATAATATTTATTATATATATATATATATATATATACATAGTTTTATTATATATACATATATATATATATATATATATATATATATATATATATATATATATGATTTGTTACTTTTAGAAACCTTCAAGTTCTGTTAAATTCTACCGTCGGATTTGTGAATTCTGAATTTTTTTAAAGATTGTATTTATAAAAAAAATAACGATACATATTTAAATTACTATATATGGTAGATTTTTTAATTATTTTATTAAAATCTTCAATATCAATTGGGTTAGATAAAAGTAACTAGTAGTGTATGGAACTGGGTCTTTAATAAATAAATCGTTTGGCATAGTTTGAATCATTTTAATTAAAAAGGTTGGAAAAAATTGCTGATTGTTTTTAGTTTATGGGATTTTGAATGATTTTGAACTTTGACATCTCGAACTTTGTTTTTGCCTGAGATTGCTTTAGGTTTCAAGTTAATCTGAATCGTTTGGCTACAAAATTAGAAAAAGTGTACAAAATTTAGACTAGAGTTTTTAATCTATTGAATCTTAAATCAAATATACAACTGTTAATAAATTTATAACTTTCTAAATACTATAATTCTTTGCTTGAAATGAGTCTTTAGAGATTTTACTCTAATGATCAGTCAACTTAATAATTCGATATCTGAATAAGTTCAAAATATTTATAAAATATTCAGATATTGATAATATAAATTACAATGAAGTAACGTTGTTATGTTAAAAATAAATTCTTTTTTTTATGATTTTATTACCCTTAGTGCGCAAGTATTTCTAGCACCTGACCGAATAAATTTATTATTGTAAAAATAAAATCGATAATAAAACATTATTTCTAGTTTATTGCTCGTAGCAATAAAATTTATACTGTTTGATTCTAAAATTGGATATGACTAACATAGAAATTAAAACAGGTTGAAAAAGTCAAAGATTTTTTTAAATTTTGGGAACACATTATAATTATTAATTTCATTAATTAATCACACAAAATTTAATATTATATCTTTTGATGCTTACGGTCATTGTGAATTATTAGACGAAATTTCTTGAAAAATTATATGAATCTCTTTTGATATCATAAGTTTGTGTGATCATCAGCCGAGCCATTTTTTAATTTAAATAAACCTTTTAGTGTACTATTTTAGTATAAATCGATAAACTAACTTGATGTTATTTTGGGGAGAAACCGTATATAAAAAATACATCCAATTAAGAGAAAATGAACTTGTTTTTTTGGGTAAAATTATGTGCGACCTTCAAAAATATTCGGCGTATATATATATATATATATATTATATATATATATATTTATATATATATATATATACTGGATGACCCGGCAGACGTAGTCCTGTAATCACGACTACAATTCAAAAGTTCTATATTTTTAATATCTTACTATTGAACTGAAGTATATAATTTCATCTGCCAAACATATACTGTTGACTGTATCTTATATTATTTTAATTTCTGGCACATCTCAGCTGCTTTTCGGCAATAATAATGTAGACTTTCAATTTTTCTTGTAAATTATAATCTAATATTATCTAGGCTCATTATTTCAGCTAAATTTAAATTTCAAGTGAATTGACAATACATTGAAATTTTATTGATGTACCATTATATATATACACGTTTGAACAAATTATTTGAGAAAATTATCATAACATTAAAAAATGAATCCAGACAACCTGTGGTATTTGTTCACGAAAATGACATGGCTCGAATTGAATATGAAAGTTTAAAAAAAATTTAATTATAATTTTGTTCTAAATGACTTAGTTTTGTTATATACAGATTCATAGATAATTTTATCAACTTTGCAATGATATTTGATAAACTATACTTGTTTGAACAATTTATTTATGAAAATTATCAAAATATAAAAAAAAATGTAACCAGAATCCTGACATGTTAGTATCAATTTTATTCTATATTTATTTTATTTGAAATGAATGACTGGTTATATATATATAATATAAATTATATACGAGGTCTGTTCAAAAAGTACCCGGATTTTCGTTTTTTCAAAAAAATATTTATTTATTCGTCTACATTAATGTGGTCCCCTTCAAAGTAGTCCCCCCCAGATATAATACACTTATGCCAGCGTTTTTTCCAATTTTTCGAAGCACCCTTGATATTCACTTTTTGATATGTCCTTGAGCACTCTCAGCGATTCGGCTTTATTCTTCAATCGAGGAAAACCGCCGTCCTTTCATGGGTCTCTTCAACTTTGGGAATAAAAAAGTCACACGGAGCCATATCTGGTGAATTTTTGCACTTTGCAACACTTTATTTCATTTTTTACGCAAAATTTAATACAAATTCTTGACTTTTCAATTCTTCCATTGTAAAAATCGCCGAGCTCAGAAAAACACGTCGAACCTTAGCGACTACCACAGACAAAGTAAACAGTGAATATAGCTGAAAATTCATCATACTTTAGGGGCATGTATACCACACAATAAAAAATTTTGACAATCAGACACTCCAGACCCGCGAAATTTAATTATTAGTAATTCCGGGTACTTTTTGAACACACCTCGTATATTATAATATATATATATAATATATATTATATTATATATATTCTATATGTGTGTGTGTATGTTCATGTATCTTTTACAAAAGTTAGTTCCATCTTTCATCTGTTGAATGGCCTTTTCGTAGAAGTGGCTCCTAACAGTTGCCTTTTGTGCAACAGATGATGCCCTCATTCCTCCACCGTACTAGAAGAGCGCACCCGGAAAATATTCCGGGGTTAATAAAGAACGTCGTATAAAAAATTCCCGGATCGAATAAAAAAAATATCGTGTACACGAAGAATTCCGCCGGAGTAATAATATGTTAGGGAAATATTTTACTGTCGAGATTTTTTGAGGAAAAAACTAGGGAAAATAAAGAAATATGCGAGGGATTTTAATTTGATGAAAAATTGTTTTATTAAGGGGCACGACTAGTGTAAAATTTTTAAAAAATCGAATTTTCAATTTTTCTATATTTCGACAGGTTATGCCTTTAAAAATAACATACCAAAATTTTAAAGCGATATCTTAAATAGTTTTTGAGTCACAGCCATTTAAAGAGTTTTTGTATAGTATATAGTATAACGATCATTTAATCTTTAAACGCGTTTTTCTCGAAACAGCATTTTCCGAATTTGCTGCAGCGATTACTCAAAAACAAATGATCCGATCTCTATCAATTTTTTTTACATGTTCTATATATAGTTCTCCGTTAAATGAACTATCGATTTTTTGATCGGATCAAAAATCGAATTTTGGCAGTCCAAAAACGACCAAAATTTTGATTAAAATTCGACTTTTTTTTAAAAAACGCCGTCATTCTGTCTATATTTGATTTTTTCTTTATCGTATGTCATCTTACAGACAATATTATCTAGTTTAACGAGAATTTTTTTTTTTAAATTTCATCCACGTAGAAGACCGGAATCACTGCAGCAGTGAAGAATCTTTTTTTTGTCGCGTCGTTGGAGATCGACGATAACTTAAAAAATATTTAATTTTTTTCTTCAAAAATTTTACTATGTATTCTTAAAACATGTATAAATATATTCCTAAAATTTTGAAATGATTCATAAAGTAGTTTTTTTAATATAAATTCCCAAAAATCACCTTTTTTTTAGGCGGTTACACTAGTTGTGCCCCTTAAATATATTGATTTGGTTAAAAATAATGTCATGACATTTTCTAAAAAAATTATTCATTTTTCATTTCCTTTCAGGACCTGATTTTACTAAAATCGCCCAAATAAATAAAATGTCTAAAACAAAACAAAAACTTTCAATATTAAACTCGAGTGTTGATAAAAGTGTTTTATTATTGTTTTTGTTAAAGTGTATTGAAGAAGTTTATTTGCAAGATTGACAAAAGTGGTTTCTTATTGGAAATATGCCTCATTTATATGTTGAGGATGTTTGGTGACTCTCTGAGGAATCAACTTTGAAACAAAAGTAAGTCACTATATACTATATATATATATATATATATATATATTTAATTTAATATTTATTTATGTTAATTCTTCTTAATTAACAAGTGACCTTTCGTTTGTCAAAAGTTCGCCCTTTCATTTCACAAAAGCCATGACATATCCCGTCAACAATTAATTCCGGCGAAATCCTGGGACGGAAATTATTCTAGCGCGAATTATATATACGACATCATAAAAATGCTTGAAATATTAAAATGTACAATTTTGGGTAATATATAAATATATATATATATATATATATATATTTATATATATATATATATATTTATATATATATATATAATATACATTTAAATTTTGTACAAGTTCAGCAAATCGTTTTTTTTTCAGAATATTATTTTTCGTGAAACATTCACGAATGCTTTCTCAAAATCTTGTATTTTAATATTTATCTTTCGGTATTTTTTGGATTATTTATTAACCGGATTCCTGATTTTTTTGATTTCTGATTGTTCAGTTTCATGATTTTCCGGAATATTGATTTCGAAGATTCTTGATTTTCTCGATTTTTGAAATTTCTGAATACATGATTTACCAGATTCCTGATTTTTTGCATTCTTGAATTGCTAGTCTTATGATTTTCTCAATATATGATTTAATGCTGTAGAATTTCAGATAAAATTTGTAGAATTTCAGAGTTCTGTAGTTTGGGATTCTTGATTTTTTGATTGTTCATTTTTGCATTTTTGAATTTCCACTTTCATAATTTCCTGAAGTCATAATTTTCAGGATTTATTATTTTTGGAATTGTTGTATTTTTTGATTGTTTATTTTTTGATTCCTAAATTTTTGGTTTCTTGTTTTTCTGGGTTCTAGATTTTTGGATGTATGATTTTTGGAATTCTTGATTTTCCGAATTATTGATTTTTTGTATTTCTGATTTGCTGGAATCCAGATTTTTTAGATTTCGTGATTTTATTTTTTAAGTTTCTTATTTCGTGGAAACAATTTTGATCTTGATTTTTAATTTTTAATATCTCAATTTTCTGAGTTACTGACTTTTCACGATTTTTTGAATTTCAAGACTTTGGATTTTCTAGATTATTGCTTTTCTAGATATTGGTCCTTACTGTTTCTTGATTCTTTGACTTATTCATTTTCTGTGATCTTTATTTTCTGGGTTTTTTATTTTCTAGTATCTTGATTTTCTGGTAACTTAAAATTGCACATTCTAAGATTTTCGAATTTTAAATTTCTGGATACTTAATTTTTTATTTAAAAATTATTTAAAAATACTGAATTTTTATTTATTTATTTATATTTAAATTTTGCATCTTTGAACTTCTGATTTTTAAATTTTAACATAATTATAATTTGGATGTTTGATATTTGGATATTCAAATTTTAGAATAATTATATTCCTAAATATTTTAATTCTGCTTAAAATTTGAATTGCTAAATATTTAAATTTCTACCAAGTTTGCGTAAATTTTTCTAAATTTGTTTCTAGAAAATTTTAAATATGGAGAATTTAATCAAATATGATATGAAAACCGACGATTTAAATTCTAGATTATTTAATATCTTTGATATTTGGATTATCTTAAATATGTGAATAAGTAATCTTGTACTTTTGAATATTAGATTATTTAAAATTCCAGATATTTAAATTTTTGAATATTTAATTTTCTGGACATTTAATTTTCTAGACATTTAAATATCTGGACATTTAAATTTCTAGGCATTTAAATTTCCGTGTATTTAAAATTATAGATATTTACATTTCTAGACATTTAAATTTTTAGTCATTTAAATTCTAGACTTTATATGTCTGGACCTTTAATTTTATAGACATTGAAATTTCTGGATATTTAAAATCCTACATATTTAAAGTTCTTGGCTTTCAAAACAAATTAAAAATAAATAGAATTAATTTCTGGTTATATAAATAATCTGATCATTCAAATTTCTAGATAATCATTTTGTAAACTTGTTGACATTTAAATTTCTGGTTTTTTAAATAATTTCTTGTTTAATTTTTTTTATAATTTAATATGTAGCCAAGTAAATAATAGTATCTGAATAATAGTATTTTAAAATTCAAATAATAAGTAATTCTTTGATATAATAAGTTAATTTTTATATTGCTTATTATTATTAAATGTTCATTGTTATATAAAATCAACTTTCTAGATTCATTTGTAAATTTGTAGACATTTTAAATTTTGGTTTTATAAATATTATTTTTTTTTATTTTTTTCTTAATAATTTAATTTGTAGCCAAGTAAAATCTAAATAATAGTAATAGTATTAGAAATTTAAAAAATATTTAATTTTTTGGACATTTAAATGCTCAATTTTTGAATCTCTTAATTTTTCAATATTCTAATTTTTATTAAAATTTTTAGACATTTAATAATTTGGACTTTTACATTTTTGGTCATTTGAAATTATGGACATTTGCAATATTTGAAGAAATTTAAAAATTGAGATATTATTAATTTTGGATTATTGAAATATGGACATTTAAATTCATGCAAATCAATTATCTAAACTCTGGATATTTAAAAATTCTAGGCATTTAAATTCCTGAATAATTAAAAACTGTTGACATTTAAAAATAATATTTGAATGTTCTGGGTACTTAAATTTCTGG
>NW_020537758.1:7655144-7673379 GCF_003426905.1 Ctenocephalides felis | reverse complement strand
ATATATTTTCTATAGTTTATTCGTTTTATATTTTCGAGTGAGTCATATCATTTTGTAAACCGAGATTTATAGGCTGATTCTGCCCTAAAATAAAACAATTCTTAGCTATGAATAGATGACAGGAATCTAGTAGGCTTTGAGTAATAAATAAATATAATATATATATATATATATATATATATATATAAGGTTGTCAAATATCTCCCTTCCGCCTTTTTGTATCATAAACCAAGAGCAAAAAAGCGGAAGGGAGATATTTGACAACCTAATATATATATAATACGTATATAGAGAATGTAGTGTAGTTGAGTAAATAAAGTGATCAAGAAAACATTGTGTATTAATAGAGACGATCAGAGTTAACACAATGTTACCTTTCAGTTTTCATACAAAATGCCACTGAATACTTTCAAAATGCCATGTATTTACTATACGATCAGGAGTTTTACACACAAAATGCAAAATAACTCCAATGTCACCAATCCAAGTTATGATAACATGATATTTGAGCGTTTTCTAGGTTAGTTTTTCTACCAAAACCACCTGACAGCAAAGCAATTACATATAATTTTAACAGTTTTTAGTGTCACTTTATATGAAAACTGTTACATAATATAGCATTGCCATAACAATGATTCATTTTACGGCAAAATCGAATAATAATATTCAATTATAAAATATTTTAATAATATTTTTAACTTCCCGTAGGGTAGTTATAGTAGTGGGCCGAAAATCGAAAATGAAAAATTTTTGCATTTCTCGACGTTTTGAAAGTTTTTGAACATTTTGGCATACCTCAGAAAAAATGGATGTGTATGTATGTGTGTGTGTGTGTGTGTGTTTTGTATGTCCGCATTTTTTCGTCCACGTTCTCGGGCGCACGGATCAACCGATTTGAATGGTTTTGAAAAACATGCGATCCCTATTCATTGGGAGATGTGCTGATTAGTTTTTGGTAAAGACAAGCACAATTTTTAAATTCAATAACATCGTCAAATATCCAAAAAGCCGTAGTTATAAAAATGATAAAATTGATAATAAACAATAATTTGCTTAGATAGTCAATTTTCATTCAACTGTTTCTAATTATTTTCCCATAAAGGTAACTTATCTCTTAATACACTTACTTATTCAGGATAGTCCTTGATAGAAATATTCTCGATTTTTTTTTGCTCAAATGCTTCCAAATTCATGAAAAAAATTTCTCTGAAAGTTTTAGCTCTTAATATTAACTTTAATAAGGGGGTATTCTAGTGTAGAGCGATAAATTTTAGGTCATTTTTAAAGTGTCGTAAAAGAAAGCAATGAATGTTTTTACTATCCATTTCTTTACCACTTGTTTATTAATATTATTAAAATACAAAACAAAAATTCAAAAATAAAAAAGTTGAAAATTGTAAAAACTGGCAGCTGATAAAGTGGGTGGTCTCAAAAAATTGGCACCTCAGTCTTGACATGATTTCATCCCTCCTGGCCATCGGAAATGCAAAAAGTAAAAAGATTATTAATGTAAAATGCTGTCGCAATCGCCCGAACTAGCGATGAGTAAGAAAAAATTTTTTGTTACAAATTAGCGAGTGTTTGAAAAAAAAAGTGTTTTTTTACTGTTTTTTTGAGTTTCTAGAATTTTTTAAAAATAGTAAAAATTGGAATGTGGGGGTAGCCCTAGTTGGGGCTATAGATTCAGATAGGTCTATAAAATCTCTGAACATTTCAAGTGAATCGGTCCAGTAGAACTCGAGAAATTGTGTCAACAGTACTGAAAAAGTCTGTTCTGAAAAAAACGCATTTAAAGTTTTGCGTGAAGCCAAAGCAGTATGGTGACCGAGTCAGTGAAATGCCTATATCTAGAAAATAATTTAAATTTTCAAAAACTTTCTCGTACCCATATTCTTAGATAAATAAACTTTGAAAATATTAAATAAAAAAAATGTTTTTTTTCAATTTCTACACTAGAATACTCCCTTAAGATAGTCCGCAATTCAATCAAATGTTCTTGGTTTTTCTTCGTAAGTAAATACTTATTTTATAAAATATATCAAATTTTTGTTGTAAATTTTTAATTCATGATCAAAATAAGCAAATACAATGTTATTTTCAAAATTTGGATTCACTTGTTATGTTATAATATTCTAAAAAAACAAATGCAATGTAAAATGCACTACCTAACGTTAATATTAAGAGCTAAAACTTTCAGAAAATTGTTGTTTATCAATTTGAAACCATTTGAGCCCCTGGGAGCATGGAAATTCGAAAATGTCCAAATTAAGGACCACCCTAATATATACATGTATATACGAGGTCTGTTCAAAAAGTATCCGGAATTTTCGTTTTTTTAAAAAAATATTTATTTATTCGTCTACATTAATGTGGTCCCCTTCAAAGTAGTCCCCCCAGATATAATACACTTATGCCAGCGTTTTTTCCATTTTCGAAGCACCCTTGATATTCACTTTTTGATATGTCCTTGAGCACTCTCGGCGATTTTCTTCAATCGAGGAAACCGCCGTCCTTTCATGGGTCTCTTCAACTTTGGGAATAGGAAAAAGTCACACGGAGCCATATCTGGTGAATTTTTGCACTTTGCAACACTTTATTTCATTTTTACGCAAAATTTAATACAAATTCTTTGACTTTTCAATTCTTCCATTGTAAAATCGTCGAGCTCAGAAAAACACGTCGAACCTTAGCGCTACCACAGACAAAGTAAACAGTGAATATAGCTGAAAATTTCATCATACTTTAGGGGCATGTATACCAACACAATAAAAAAAAAAATTTGACAATCAGACACTCCAGACCCGCGAAATTTAATTATTAGTAATTCCGGGTACTTTTTGAACACACCTCGTATATTCATTTCGGAGCTTCACAACATGTGTGTCCTGCAATAAGTAAAAAACCTTTCTTTTTCTTTTTGGCCGTTATTACTATATTTTCCGCGTCCCAAATACTCCGGTTAGAAACAAACAAAGGTATTAATCCCTCCGGAAGTTTATCGCCGGACAAAACGGAACGACAGACCGGAATTCCGAAGTCTCCGCCGCTCGTAAAAACACATCATCGATCTTGGCGAAAATAAATAAATTTGCCAAAGTAGGGAGAAAAGAAATTTTAGTAGAACATGCTGGAAGAAGTTGTCCATTTTTGCGTATGAATAATACTTTTTTCCCAAAACAATCGAATCACCGAAATGCCTTTAACTTTAGCTGTTTCATTTCATTCTTGAAAACTTATTCTGGCAATTCGCCAGCGAATATTAAAATTAGATTTTATGAACTAATGCCTCTTAAGTGATAGCTCATATAAAACAGATATTCTGGAGATGTTTACATATGTATACAAATATATATATATATATATATATATATATATATAATAAATTTATTACCGATCCAACCTTGATCGGTTGTATTTCATATATGATTTTTATGATTTTATATACATGCACACGATTCCAATCAGAATTTAGCCTTCGTGGGCCAATATGAAATGAGGGCAATAAACGTCTTTTGTTTCGAACAGTCCCATGACGAATTTATTGTTTTAATATTGAGAAATTACGACAAATAGACGTAATAATTCAGATTTAAGACTTGTATTGAATTATAAACAAATTATATATATAATGTTAAGCCCAAGAGTTTGAAAATAAAGCAAAAAATAGGAAAAAATAAACATATTAAATGAGGAAACAGAACATTATATTTAAATATGATTCATTTAAGATATCTATTAAACATGATGGCCCAAATTTATACAAATAAATCAAGAAAATTAGAAAAAAAAGTAGTCCAAGAGTTTGCAAAAGAAAAGGAACATTTTTAAATAATATTTAATCAAACAATTTATTTTTATTATTAAATATTAAATATTGTAATGTTCAAAGTCACACACAAAATATCTATTTAACTGATAGTCCAAATTTTTATGAAGAAATAAAGAAAATTGAAAAAAGAGTAGCCCAATAGTTTGAAAATGAAAGTAAAAGATCATTATATTCAAATGATATTTAATATCAATTTATTATTATAATTAAATATTAAATCTGGTTTAGAAGTTAAGTGATTACACATGATTTAAAATTTAGTTGTTAATGAATTAATTTTATTTTAGTAAATTTAAAATTATTGAAAAAAATGAAAACTTATTCTGTAGAAGAAAATAGACAAAATTAAATATGACGCATCTGTTCCTCATTTTAAAATAAAATTTTTATTAAATATTTTAAATGTGCTTAATATTAATTTTTAATTTTATTCTCAAGACGTATGAAAAATTTAAATTTAAAAGCATTTTAATAAAATTGCCATAAAAATAATATTATTGAAAAAAATGCAAACTTATTCTGTAGAAAAAAATAGATAAAATAAATACGACGCTTCTGTTCTTCATTTTAAAATACAATTTTTATTAAATATTTTAATATTAATTTTTTATTTTATTTTCAAGACGCATAAAAAAGTTAAATTTAAAAGCATTTAAATGAAATTGCAATAAAAATACAAAGGTCTTTTTAGTGGCACAAAAATAGAAAAAAATTAAATGACAAATAACCGAGAGTCTTGAATACAAAATACGAATGAAATTTTCTAAATTAATTTCTAAAGTCTTTATAAAAAATTATAAACTATTTTACTAAATGAAATCCATAAACTTCCACTTACGTTTTTATTTACTTTACCATTTTAAATATATCCTATATAAATGTTATAAACAATATTAACAATTTTAATAAGCTCTTAAACTACCCTTAATATAAACTTGTACATGTTTAATATAAATATTTAAATAAATAAATATATTTAAAATTTTAAACACCAATTTATAGAGACGTAGCAAAAATATAACCATTTTATAATAAACAATCAATTTATAAATTTTTAACATATATATATAAATATATATATATATATATATATATATATATTTCATATATATATATATTTTATCTTAAATTTTGTTTTATGATTTTTAATTTTAGTTTATATAAATTTTGAATTATGTAAAAATATTGAAGCAACGATTTATTATTCGAACTGACGTAATTATTTAATTAATTAAATATTTTTTCCCGAATAGTTTGAAATAAAATTTGTAGTTTGAAATCAGAAACACATATAATAGGCATGAAAAAAGAAGTGAAAATAGAAAAAGAAACCGCAGAAATAGAAATTTTAATATAAATTTATATATGTAACTCTAATGTATCTCATCGGAGATTAATTTTAGTTTCAAAAATAAACTAAAACATAATAAAACTAAAATATATATTTATAAAAAAATCAATAACCAATTAAAAATAATAATTTGACTCTACAAAATAAATGTTTTGCATGTGTTTCTTACAGAAACAAATATGAAAGACAAGAAAGTCACCCCAGATAGAAAGCCAAAGAGTATTCCACCTGTATCAAAATCAAAAAAAAATCACTTACGCCTTTTTTGCACTTATAAATAAATATTTAACCAATTTTTAATCGATTAAATTAATTTATTCGCCACGAGCATGACTACCGGCTCTTTCTTGCTGCCTTTGTTGACCATGATCCTGAAAAAAAATAATAAAAAAATTAAAAAATTAATAAGAAATACGGGAAATATGTAATAGGAAGAAAATAGAATTTGTGAAAGAGGATTAAATTTTGTTTATAAAATATTTTGTAAAATTTTCTCACATGATCTCGGTCAGTTTCATCAATAAGTTTAGATAAATCTTCAGGTTCTGTGACTGGCAAAGCACAACGTCTACCCCTACACACATAAGCTGCAGATCTCTGTCAAATTAAAAAAAAATACATTAAAAAACATAAACCTATATTAATCTTATTTTCTTGTATTATTTTTACCCCATTGATTGGTTTTATCCTAGAAGTCAAAGGACATTCTTCCTGCGTCGATGTCGAACTACAAGATTCACTGTCCAAGGCAGGATCTGCTAAAGCAAGTACTCGTCCTGTTAAAAAAAATGAAAAAATATAAATTAATTTGTATGATATGATATGAGGTTTAGTGGTTAAGTACCTGGTATTAATTTGGATCTGACTACTTTGAGGAGCGCTTTCGTTCTGGGGTCATCTTTTCGACCAGCTATCAAAATCTGTAAAAAAAAAGAAATGTATTATATATATATATATATATATATATATATATATATATATATATATATATATATATACATTTATATGTTTAGTGTTTTTACATTTACATAAAAAAAAATTATGAAAGTATTTTTGTATAGTACTATATTTTTAGCTTTTCGTTATTCTAAACAATTTCTCACAACTTGATTGTTTGAAAATATAATTAATAAAAAGTTAGATTTTTTCAAAATTTTGAATTTTTGTTAGAAGTTTGAATTTTTTTTTAATAAAAATGTTTTTTCTATATTTTTTGAAAATTTGGGAATTTTCGCAAATATTCAATTTTTTTTTCAATTTTGATATTTTTGAAATTTTTTAAAATTTAGTTTTTTTTAAAAAATAATGAATAATTTCGAAAATTTGAAACTTCGATTTTGTTTGAAAATTTTGATTTTTCTTTAAAAATTTTCGAAGTTACTAAATTTTTTGTAAATGCATTTTTTGCACACCGTCCAACTCAAGCAAAATGTTTTTTGAATTATTCTAATCGGATGATCCATTCTTTCAAAAACTGCATGATCATTTTTACACCCTTTGCGCTCCATACCTCCAAAACGGCTGGACGTGCCTTTTGAAAAACGTCTTTCAATCATACAAATCGGTTATTCCATACAGTCTAGGACATTTGTTTGAATCATATACGTTAATTTTAAAATTAAAAATCTAGGTACGGAACCCAAAAAATTCACACGAAATGTACACATTATTAAAATCTCTATAAAATATCTGATAATTTGATGTGAATATGTCCAATGAACATTTTTGACCACCAAATGGCATTTTTTAAATTATTTTTATTGAGAGACCATAAGTGCTGGACCTGCCTTCTCAAACATTTAATCAGTTCTTCATCTTGTCAATACAAGTAAATTTTTTTTTGAATTATTAAAATGGGATGCTACGTTCTCTTAAAAACCGTGTCGCCGTTTTTGGCACTTTTTGCCCCGTATCTTCGAAACGGCTAGACCTGCCTTCGCCAAAAACTAATCAGCACGTCTCCTTATCAATATGAATCGTGTTTTTTTAATTAATCAAATCGGCTGATCGATGTTCCCGAAATCGTCGACGAAAATTTGTATCCGCGCAAACACAAACACACAAACATCAATTTTATCTAAGGTATGTCAAAATGCTCTGAAACCTTTGAAAAGGAAAGACATATAAAAAAAAATATTTTAGATTTTTTTCGATTACTATAACTTACCCTACGGGAAGTTAAAAATTATTAAATAATATTGTTCCAAGGGCAACTTGCCATTAGGCAATTTACTAAGAGCTTTTTCGGTGTGACATATTATTGAACAGGTTTCAAAGAGAGGAATACGAATTCAGTATTTGTTTTTGTTTATTTCATATTGTGAAAAAAATTATAAAATATTATTTGCTTATAGCAAAGAGCAACTTACTAACAATAAGAGCCTTTACCTTGTGACAAATCACTTAATAGATTTTAAAGCGAGAAATACAAATATCGTATTTGTTGTCATCACTTTCGTAATAAAAAGAAGTATTAAATGAATGGATGACTTCGCACTCAATACTACTATTTAAACAAGTAGTATTTTCTCAAAAACCGTTTTGGCTTTTACAATAAGTTAATAATTTAATTTTTCATATATCCTTTATTACCTGAGTGTGTGAATCGTGCGCCAAAGCCAAGGCGCTCGTCATCTCCGGAAGGGCGACAGGCGCCCTTTCCAATCTGTGTGAAAAGGCGGCCAAAATCTTTCTGGCTTTGATGGCCTCCGGTTCCCCGATTGTGACTCTTTTGCCTCCTGAAGAACTGCTCCTGTGTCTCTGTTGGGGCGACAATTGTTCGTGGGAGGCTCCAGAATGTGCCGCCAGACGGGAAAGATTATGGGCCGAAACAGAGTTGCCGGAAGGCTCGGCACCATCTTGATCTGGGGGAAAAAATTGATATATATATATATATATATATATATATATATACTAGAACTAGATGACCCTACAGACGTTGTCCTGTACCCACGTCTACAATTCAAAAGTTCCAAATTGTTTAATATCCTATCCTATACTTTTTATTATCCCATTTGATGTCATGCATGATGTGATTCATTTATGGTCTTAGCATAAGCAGTATAAGAAATTCAGAAAAAAATAATATAGTGTCTGCGGTAAAAAAACAATATCACACTTGATTTTACAACACATCTTTTCATAGTCACGTAAGATATATTAGTTGCTTTTTGGCAATTATAATCGGTTGTAAAGTACATTTTTCTTATTATTAATTTAATAAACAGAATTGTTCACGTTCAAATTTTCGGTAAATTAATTTGTAAAATCTAGTTCTTCAATCTAAGATCAATTTGCTAAATATTCCATATCCAACGCCAAACAAATCAATTTTTGACACATGAAACGAAATTCTAAATCATTTCAACATCAATAAGCAGAAATATTTTTTGTATTGTTAAATAATTTAGTAAAGTAAACCAAAATGCGACATGCAGAAGTTTAAAAAAATAATGTATATGCAATTTTGAACGTATGGTGTTATTTATTAAACTGAATTATATAATTTCATCTGCCAAACATATACTGTTTGTATATGTATCTTATATTATTTTAATTTCTGGCACACCTCAGCTGCTTTTCTACTGATGTTAATAATCTTGATCTATTTCTCAACACGTGTAATCTTTCTGACAATAGAAATTATTAGAACTTTATTGATGTCCAAAATTTTAATAAATTGTATAGCAATGGTGCACTATATATATAAATCACATATAAGCCACAATGTTTGTCCAGAATAAACTCCTAAACTACTGAACCGATTTTCAATTTTATTTGCTCACTGTATGCATTTATATCCAACTTAGGTTATAGGTAATAATAAAAATCTAACTTCATTTTCGATATTAAAATTTTGGTAAATTCAAAAAATTTTCAATAAAACAAAACTGTGAAATGGCAGTTGTCAATTTTACTGGAAACTTCGAGATAAATTTATTTGTGAATTACATTGGATCGAAAGTTCACATTTATATAAGTTCTATAAATCGAGTATTTTTGCCATAAAAAAAATCATATATTCTAATGTTGGATTGGAAAAGATTGAAAATTTTACGAGTTGCGGTTTAAAAATTTGAAAATAAATTTTATACACTTTCTATCTGCTTGAACAGAAGATTCCTATATATATTTCCTATGTAATGTAATTTGAACATACAATATCTTGAACACTCAATATCTATCATACAATTTATATTTAAAATATGAAATTCTTAGTAAAAAATGCCCAATATTTCGAAATATTTTTTGTCTACTTTTTTTCCTAAAAAATGTGCTTAAAAACGATGAAGAAAATTGAACCAACAGATTATTTTGGCATTTTTTAAAAAGTCGATCTATTCATGTGTGTGTGTGTTTGAGTATGTATGTACGTACCATGCATATATGTAGGAAAAATAGGTAATCCGATTTGGATGGTTCAAAAAAATATTAAAAATATTCTATTTGTATTTTTAATGTGTTGTCCGAAAAAAAGCTAACAAATGCCACAAAGTGCCCAAAAACTAATAAGATTCATGCAGAATAAATCAACAGATTTTGTATAAAGCTCTTGAAAGTATGTATACATTTAATTGTGTAAATTTAGGGTCAACAAATATTTCAATCATTTGTTGTAATTATTTTCGAATTTCTGAACAAAAGTAGAATTTAAAAAAAAAACATTTTTTTTATTTTATAGCTAACTATACACAGTACATTCAGCTATTAAAAAAACAACAGTATAAGTCCAATTTTGACTTCAACTTTTGGGATAACAAAATTAGCAAATCGAATTTTTTGGCCTGAACTTAAACAAAAGTTAAAAATAATAAAAAAACATACACAATTTGCCTTAAAACGCAATTATTCACCCAATCATTTTTTTAATCGAATTAGTTATTTTATAAAAAGCTTTCAAACTATTCTTGATCTTCATCAATTACATTTCAATTGGCTTATCGTGTGCGAGTCCGACTCGTTAACCTTAAATCCTTCTTTCCTGTTTACGTTCCAACTTGTTCATTTGGGGAACACATGGCCTGTTCGATAAATCGATAGATTGCAATTAGACGGGGAGCTGGTGAAAGACTCATAAACCCAAAAAATCAACCATTGGGGTAAGATAATTAAAATAATTCCTAGGCAGGAAAATAAAACATGATTGCTCAAATTGACGTGCCTTAAAATGATGTGTTGTACCATTTCTGGTGGACCTTTTTATGGTTGTTTTGTGAAAATAAGAAAGGGAATTATAATCGTAAGAAACTCGGAAAATTTGATATTTTTGAAATTCTGATTTTTTATTTTTAAGAAAATACAAAAAAGGACTCTACTGACGACCACATTTAAAAAACGACATAAAAAATATAAAAAAGGACTCTATTGACGAGCAAATTAAATAAGGACTTGAAAAATACAAAAAAAGAACTCTATTGACGAGCAAATTAAATACCGACACGAAAAATACAAAAAAGGACTCTATCGACAAGCAAATTAAATAAAGACATGGAAAATATGGAAAAGGACTCTACTGACGAGCAAATTAAATAACGACACAAAAAATATAAAAAGGACTCTACTGACGACCAAATTAAATAACGACATGAAAAATTCACAAGAACTCTATTGACGAGCAAATTAAATAACAACATGAAAAATTCACAAAATAAAGTCATAGAAATACAAAAAGGACTCTACTGACAGGCAAATTAAATAAATACATGGAAATATGAAATGCAAATTAAATAACGACATGAAAATTTCACAAAAGAACTATATTGACGAGCAAATTAAATAACGACACGAAAAATATAAAATAGGACTCTACTGACAAGCAAATTAAATAAAGACACGAAAAATATAAAAAGGACTCTACTGACGACCAAATTAAATAAAGACACGAAAAATATAAAAAAGACTCTACTGGCGAGCAAATTAAATAACGACACAAAAAATAAAACAAAAATCTGTCGAGCAAATTAAATAAGGACTTGAAAAATACAAAAAGACTCTATTGACGAGCAAATTAAATAACGACACGAATAAATAAAAAGAACATAAAAAAATATAAAAAATGACTCTACTGACGACCAAATTAAATAACGACACGAAAAATATAAAAAGGACTCTACTGGCGAGGCTCTTGGTCTATATCGATGGAAATCAAAGCCAGACATTCCACGTATCAATAATTTTAGCCCGATTGTATATTTTTAGACTTCTCATTAAAATGTTTCGTTTTATGATCGGAACGGAGAATGGACCGATTGCTACGCAACATCTCAAAAATTGCGAACAAAAAAAATAAAATATACATATATATATATATATATATATATATATATATATATATATATACATCTTATATCTTAGGTATTCAAATGTAGGTCGAGTCGAATTGAGTGCAAATGTGCATAGGGCGATGCAGTTCCACAATCGAGTTATCACGTTCATTTGAATAATAGACAAAGTTTGAATACGACACCAACTTCCATATGAGACAAACATTTGACGAATGACAGAATTCACATATATATACAACAAAATAAAAGTTATCAAAAACAAACTTCCAGAAAAACAAACTTTGTTTTTGCTCTGAATTTTTTTACTGTGCTCCAATTTGTATCAAATTTTGGAAGTAGGTTTATTTTACTCTCCTTTGCCACTTTGAGTGGGGATGACATCCATTCAAAATGATGTATTTTTTTTTCAAAATGTTTAATGATGTTTTTCAAAAAAGCAGATACTTTTCGAGTTACTGCCTACTAAAAATTCGTTTCTTTTTGACATGAGTGGACGCGGCAATTTTTTATAATATAGATTTAAAGAGCGTTCCAGTTTTCTAGAAGTTTTTGCAAAAAATTATAAAATATGTTATGGAAGTATACATAGTTTTGAAGTCTATATTAAATAAAAAATTATATGCAACAAGTCAGTAAAATGTTTACAAAATGCAAGTAGGTACTCTTATACTAGACTTGAGAGAAATGATTACAATTTAATTTAGTAACTAGCTGTAAGTGGAATTCTGTCTTAAGGCAATTAGGGCATCGTGCCTTAAGGCAAATTGCTGGAACTTCCAGTACCGCAATTCAAAATTCGAGTAATTAAAAATAACCAATAATAATCAATAAGAGTTTATCAATGATTTGAAACTTTTAATAGAATTTCGAACCATATTAAATCATCTTAAATCATTCTATTTTAAATCATTTATTTTGAAATATTTTGGAAATTCTGAACTTTTTTTCAAAGCAATCGTACTGCTTTAACTGCAAAGCGCGTAAGCGCCGGGTCGCCGTCTAACGCGTAAACATTGGTACGGAACCCATAGGAATGTACACAAAATTTATAATTATTGTTAAAATCTCTACAAAATATCTGATAATTTGATGTGCGTATGTCTAATGTTCATTTTTGATCGCCAGATGGCTCATTTTTTTACTTTTTCCTCCATATCTCCGAAGTCGTTGCACCTGCCTTTCCAAAAATTTGAACAGTTCTTCATTCAGTTAATACAAATAAAATTCTTTTTGAATTATTCAAATCGGACGATCCGTTCTCTCAAAAGCTGAGTTACCGTTTTTGGCACTTTTTGCCCCGTACCTTCGGAACGGCTAGACCTGCCTTCGCCAAAAACTAATCAGCACGTCTCCTTATCAATACGAATCGAATGTTTTTTGAATTATTCAAATTGCTTCATCCGTGTTCCCGAAATCGTCGACGAAAATTTGTATCCGCACATACATACACACACACACATACATCCATTTTTTCTAAGGTATGCCAAAATGTTAGAAGGTTTTGAAACGTAAAGATATATAAAAATTTTCATTTTCGATTTTTTTGCGATTACTATAACTTGCCCTACGGGAAGTTAAAAACTTCGTATTGAAACACTTTATAATAAATTATAAGTTACGCCGTTTTATACTAAAATCTATTAATATTATATCCATATTTTACAATTAAGCTATATCTATCTAAAAAAAAATGTTACGTCTACAAAAGCAAAAAAATGTAACCTATACCTCGACGATTGTTGGGATTTGCTACAAACCGCAATACAATTTCTGTTTGAAATAAATATTGGAAATTTTACGAGTTGCGGTATAAAAATTCAAAAAATAAATTTTATTTACAATCTATCTGCTTGAACAGAAAATGCCTATATCGATTTAAAAACAAAGTTGTACTCAAAAAATCGAAAAAAAACGACATAACAACAAAAGTTTATGGTCAAAAAAGTAAACCTAGACGTTTCATCAATGGTGCGTTCTATGGGTAGAATAAATCTAAAACATATATATTTCCATGAGTATGTATTATAACTTTATCCTACAATTATCTCGTTTAAAAACCACACATTTCCATATAATCTGCAATACATCAAAAGCCTCAGGTGTCACTCAGAACGAACGCGCGGCGTCTTTCGTACAATTTCAGACAATTTAGAATTTAGACAACAAACCATCATCTCATACTCTACTTTTCTCTGGAGGGGCACACCACAGTCACTGGTTTAAATGTAAATGGATACATGAGAACATCCCTCCTCCATCCCACAGATGTGATATGAGATTGTGGCCCCCTTTTAAGAAAACACATATAATATAGAAGCAGACTAATTGTCTGAAAGAGAAATATTAGACGGAGTTCGCACGAAGGATAATATTTATATTAAAGGATAATATCTTATATATAAAAATGGAGCTCTCGATCGAATGATTCGGTGAAACTCGAAAACGATTAAACCGATTTGGCCAGTCTTAGTCTTGAAAAATTCGTGCTAATCAGTAGGTTGTCGGAAAGGTGAGATATTATTTCAAAATCGCGTAGAAACTTCACATTTTTAATTGGAAATTTTTGTAGAAGCATAATTTGAATAAAACAATGGACGGTGGCTGATACGTCAAATGTCAAACGTTTTTGACAGATGATGTTCAATTACGTTTAATAGGATCATTTACGTGATTATTTAACTATGATTAAATTGTAGTAAATAGTTTGTTTGTGGTTTCAATTTTACACGAAAACGTTATTAAACAGGCCGCAAGTGTTACTAGAAACTCAAAATATCAACTTTTTTGAAATGTTAATATGAAAATGCACTTTTTGGCATATTTTTTCTCAGACACGGTGCTCTGAAAGATCTCATTTTTATAATTGTATACTCATTGGTATTTATAAAACATTTTCTAGGTTATGTTATTTTATATTTATGTTATTTAAATTCAGAACCTAAATTTGGTATCGATCAAAGAGACATTTTGTCTAATAACATTTTCCCAGTTATAATTTCCCAGAATTTAGCGAAGTAATATATGAAGGTCCGGGGTTGAAAGGGTTTACCACAGATGTGTCAAAAACCAGTAAAGTTAGGCATTGTTTAACAAAAATATTTGAAAGTAGAGAGAAAAAGATGTATAAACAGCTATAACCTTGATTCTTATGATTTCGGGAGATAAACGGTATCGGGAGATAAAAGGTAATCTTTGAAAATTCCTAATAAAAGTATTTTCTTCCGTTGGTAGTTTTTTAGCATTAGTTAAAAATGTAATTATTTTAAAAAATACCTTTAAAATTGAAATAAGACATGAAGCCTATTTACCACCTGGCCGTTCCAATTTATCCCTATATGGAGTAAAAAGGTCTAGATAACAAATTTTTGAAAGACATCAAAAAAGCACATTTCTGCAATAACGAAGTAGCTGGTAGTTTTACAGAACGTAGTCATTAATTGTTCGTTTGAATTGTGTTATTTGTTGTGATATAATTAGTTTGGTTTTCACAATATAGTTTATATTTGCTCAAAGTCAAATTTGATCTTTATGCCTCGCCCTGCCATATATTATATATATATATATATATATATATATATATACTTTTCATTAAATTCACTTTAATTCATCGAATATTACTTGAAACTTTTCAAGAAGCATGTCAAAGAACAAATGCTTTATTCATTTTCTATCTTTCTTCGCAGAAATTTGAAAAATTTGTATAAGCTCAGTAGTATTATTTACAATTATGCACAAAATTCAAAATCCAAAAAGAATCTGAAAAACCAAAAAAGTCGAAAGACCAGAAAAGACTTGGATTGGATTATACCATGTTTTCTATACAAAGTGTATAAAACTTCCAGTATGTACAAAATATAGACAAACTAATGGGATTTATTGTTTTTATAATACATCATTGTATATAGTATTCCAACAACACATCCTGATACACTTAAAGTATTAATATTTTTGATTCTCTAGAAATTGTTTAGAAAATACCTTATTTAGTAAAACAACGTTTGCCGGGTCAGCTATATATATATATATATATATATATATATAATTTAAAAAAATGCAATCAGCAGTAATTATACTGTAAAAACCAAAAAAAAAATACATCACAGTACATTTCACACAATCGACTATCGAAATAAGTTCAGAAAATTTCTCAGATATTGCTTAAATATAAAAATATGTCTATTGCTTTTTTTTCTAAAATTTTTCATCAGTTCGCTTTTACTACAAAGGGAGTATACACACCCAATATCTCATTTTTAATTATAAAGAATTTTCCTAATTATAAGCTGCATCAATTACCCAACGCAAAATACAGAATTTCATGAAAATAAATATTCATGAGTAGAAGTTTAAAAAAGTGGAGGTTATCAAACCGTAATAAACATAAATTGTTAATAATATGTTAAATTATAACTTTAAAAAATCTGATTTGAAATTCAGTGAAAAACTACCACAAAAAGACTATAATTGACCAGTTAAGGATCATAGAAAGGTGAAAGTTTAGTGTCGAAATGCATCAAACTCGCATTTAAAAAAAAGATAATTGATTCAATACATAAGAAAATAAATGTTAGAGTTGGATACGCAGTTGCTTGACGAAATTAAATTATTAATCTAAAATTGATCTTTATCATAATACAAAAAACTGAAAATAAATCACAATTAAAATAAAAATGCGTCGAGTTCTAACTTTTTCGTTAAATTCAACGTAAACGAAGCCAAGGGTAAAAAATGCTGCTCACTAACTTTAGCTCAAAAATCGTTAAACAAATAGACAAAATATTTGTAGAATCAAACAATGGAATATTTTTAATATTTTCCCAATGTGTGTAGAAGTACCTTTAGCCAAAATCATCTCCTAAAACCACATCAATCTACCTGACATCGCTTGTTTAACTTCACCCATCTACCCAACAACCCACAACCCACAACCCACGCAAGGTCTCTGAGTATGGGAATTCCCCCAATTCTTATTCTTGATACAACTCAACTGATTTTAAGATTTACCCCAGACGATGAAGATGAGATTACGTGGAAAAATATGCTCTCGACGAGGTAATTATAAAAAATGCGGGTTAAGCAGTTAATTTCTTCAAACTTGTTGAGAGGGTTCGTTTTTTGTGTGCTGATTGAATGAAATATTAAGAAATCGAGATAATGATTTGAAGCTTTATATAAATATTTGATATTCGATACGGGAACAATTATTTATACAATTTTGTATTGATCTCTAAATCGATATTTTTCAGCCTCTTCCTATACAATATTTCAATCCATTTTCAAATTCGCAATATTCGCGCACGTAAAAATTGTTACGTAATACAACTAGCGTTTTTCACAACGTCGTCTATCGAAGAGTTCATGAATGCAAAAAATCAAAAAAGAAACGATAGAAAAATAACAGAAAAACGTAGAACAACCCGAACGGCATTTTTCACAGATTCTAAAATAGTATTTTTTATTATGACATATTATTAACATCCCTTAGGTCAGTTATTGTAATCGTCCAAAAATCGAAAATGAAAATTTTTGCGTATCTTTAGGTTTCAGAGTAAAAATGCCAAGAATGGTATTTCAGTTTTTGATAGAACGGGGCCTCCGATTTGAATGATTCAAAAAACATTTTATTTGTATTGAGGGAATGAAAATCTGATGAATAAGTGAGATGTGTTCAAAAATTATCTTTATCTAATTATATTAATTATAATTAAAAAAAAAATAAGAATTGAAAAAAGTCTATATATTTTCATTTATTCAAAAATTCAAAAATAAAATTTATTTTGTCCTTTCTAAGCTTTTATAATTTTTTTAAGTCTTTAAAAATTATCAAAATTTTCAAGAAAAATTATAATATAAAAAGTCGATATTTTTTCTTTTTTTTTAATTAGAAAAAATTAATTTGTCCTTTCTAAGCTTTTAGAAATTTTTTTAAGTATTCAAAATTATAAAAATTTTCAAGAAGATCATAATATAAAAAAAACTAGATAAATTTTCATTTTTTCAAAAATTCAAAAATTTTCAAGAAATCTTAATTAAAAAGAGTTGATATTTTTTATTTTTTTAAAAAATTCAAAAAAAAAATCTTATTTGTCCTTACTAAGCTTTTAGAAATTCTTTAAGCCTTCAAAAATTATCAAAATTTTCAAGAAAATCATAATATAAAAAGTCGATATTTTTTCATTTGTTTAAGATTTCAATAAAATCTAATTTGTCAATTTCAAAGCTTTTAAATTTTATTAAGTTTTTTAAAATTATCAAAATTTTTCAAGAAAATCTTAATATAAAAAGAGTCGATATTTTTATTTTTTTAAAAAATTCAAAAAAATTGTCCTTACTTAAGTTTTTAAATTATAATTAACTTGTCCTTACTAAGCTTCTAGAAAATTTTTAAGTTTTCAAAAATTATAGGAAAATTAAAAAAATCATAATTTTTGTCAAAATTTTCAAAAAAAAAACTAATTGTACTTACGAAGTTTTCAAAAATTATCAAAATTTCCATAAAAAAAATCATGATTTTGAGAAAAAAGTCGATATTTTTAATTTTTTTTCAAAATTCGAAATGTTCATAAAGAATCTAATTTTTGCTCTCTAAGCTGGAAAATTTTTAATTACGATTCGGAAAGTTTCCAGCAATTTGCCTTAAGGCCCCATACACACCATTAGTTGATTTATTTTTGCAATTAATATTGCAAATATTGAGTTTTTTTACTTTTTGCCAAAAGTTATTCTTATGTGTAAAAATATTTGTTAAATTGGAAAATGGGAGGCAAAAAT
>NW_020537758.1:7634684-7654144 GCF_003426905.1 Ctenocephalides felis | reverse complement strand
AATTTACAATTATTATTTCTATTATTTTCCTATTTCCTCCCTGGTTTTGTTAATTTTTTGCCCGGGCGTCATATTCGCATGGATCGTTTTTGAGCAAAGATCTGCCACTGACAGAATCCTTTTTTATCCTCGAGTTTCGCATCCTGCCTCTTTTCATATATGGAATGTAGAAAGGAGAGAGATCCTTTGGCGAGGATTTCGCCAAATTCTTTTGACGTTCGGATAAGGAACGAGTCCTTCAACAACGCGTTAAATCTCAATTGAAAATAGGGAAAGAAAAATAGACATGTGTATGTGTATATATATATATGTTACCAGGAATATTTCAAGAGTAAAATTGGCCAAATCGGTTCAGTTCAGAATTAAAAACCAGTCAAAAAGATTTAACTAATTTTATATTATAGATATAGATATTTTGTATATTTTTAGCTGAATTGTTAACCCATGTGTATTATGTCCTAAAGAATTGATAAAAACATTTCACTTACATTATATTTATATTTATATTTATATTACGGGTACAGGATTAAATTTAATAATTACAGAAAATGAATTATCTAAATTGAATTAATTTCAGTAAAATACAACTATTAAACAATATTAAGCCTAACATTAGTATTATCTAATACAATGACTTGAAGAAAAAAATGTTCTAAAATTCAAATAGTTTAATTAAGGCTTGTAAATCTTGAGATTCTTTTATGGTAAAAAAATCTTTAAATATCCGTGCTGCAATTTTTATTAGAGCCCCATATCTGGAAAATAATAATTAAGAGCAGTATCAAAAAAGAATATATAATATTTAGATTTAATTTATTTAATATTACTGATGTTTTTTATACATTTGAATTTGGTTTCAAATTGAATATCGCAACTTTAAAAAATTATAAATTAAAAAAGTTAAGATGGATAAAATTTTTCTTCATTAGATTATGTTATTAGAGGTGAATATTTTAATAAAATTATTATTGAGAATAAGAAAGTCCGCAAATTATTCAAAATTTCGATATCGAAATGCATATAACAGTTCTAATAAAGTTTAGTAAATTTTATCTGGTTTTACTAACATCAACAAATTATAATGTCTGAAATAAAAATTAAAAGTTATTTGGTAAAATTTAAAAATGTTATAAATCTATATATACTTTAAGGTCCGCATTTCAACTACGAATTATTCAAAGTTTTAACATGCAAGTGTATATATCAATTTTTGCCAATTTTAGTAAATTTTATCTACTTTTTGCTGATATCAAAAAATTATATGTTCGGAATAAAAATTGAAAGTGATTAGACAAAAAGTGAAAAAATCTTTTGGATTCATACATTGTCAGAGTTTGCATTTCAACTACGAATTATTCAAAATTTTAACATGCAAGTGAATATATCAATTTTTGCTAAATTTTAGTAAATTTTGTCTAGTTACTACTGATGTACACAAACGTAGTCTGGGAAAAATATTATTTGACAAAAAGTAAAAAACGTTCTATATCCACATAGTGTTGATTATCAAAATACTAAAGTCAGCATTTCAACTACGAATTATTCAAAATTTTGATATCCAAGTGCATATAATTTTTTTTGCTAATTTTAGTAAATTTTATCTAGTTTTTATAAATGTAAACAAATTATGATGTGGGAAATAAAAATTAAAAGTTATTAGCAAAAGTAAAAAGACATTCTATATATCCATATAGTGTTGATTATCAAAATACTAAAGTCCGCATTTCAACTACGAATTATTCAAAATTTTAACATGCAAGTGTATATATCAATTTTTACAAGTTTTTAGTAAATTTTATATTACAATTGATGTATACAAAACAAAGTAGTCTGGGCAAAATTTCCAAGATATTTAAAAACGAAAAAAATATTAAAAACGACCAAAATTTACTTTAATTTAATTTATTAGATTTTATAATCAGAATTCGGTATTCTTCATTACATTAATTCATACCAGATTTAATTAACCGAAATAAATTATTACACCAAAATCATCAAGAAAATGATAACAATAATACAAAACGCAGTATGAAGTTAAATACAAAAAATGCACAAATGTTCCGTATAAAACCGGTAGGCCTAATTTGTCCGCAACCTGAATCTTTCGAAGTTTTGGGTTAGATGTAAAGTTAGCCTACAGGCCTTAAGTGCGACTACAAAAATTACTGGAAATTTTGTTTTATTATTCAAACTTAGTGAAGAAAATTTATGAAAGTATTATGTACCACGAATGTTACCACGAATATTTCAAGAGTAAAACTGGTCAAATGGGTTCAGTAGTCTTCGAGTTTTAGCATACATAAATAACAATGTGAATTAAATTTAAATTTTTTAATCACATCTCAAGTTAAGTCTGTACTTTAACTTTAAGTCAATAGTAATTTTTGCCTTTGTTCAGGCAACTCAGGAAGATTATTTATTAATAATTCAAAGACGAAAGAGCTGCGTAGCACTCGGAGCAAATTTTAAAAGAGAATTTCTAACTAGGACAAAATAATTAAGTAAAAGGAATAATAGAAATAATGCATTAAATAAATTAGACACTAATACTATGTTAAATTATTATTGTGTATCTATTTATAATATCGATAAATGAATGAATGAATAAGCTTTGTTCTGACAGCTGTACAATTTTCTTTTAGACAATCAGAATATATGATTGTTCGGATCAAAATTGCAATTAACAGTTGTTTCAATTTTCCTGATAGAAACTGTCAATGAAACAACGAAACGTTATTTATCAACGGTAAATCGACATACGAGTATATATATATATATATATATATATATATATATACTAGCAAACCCGACAAACTCCGTTTCGCCACCAGATGGCTTCGTGAGAAAGATGAAGAAATTTTTGTTTGTTTTATATTTGAAAAGGAAAAAAATGATTTTATTACACAACAGTAATGAATTTATTTCGATTACAAAAATGAAGTGTTTTTAAGTTGAACTTCTCTAAGTAAATGAAAGTGAATCCGCAAATTATCCGTTTCATTGAAGTGCTCTTTGGTAAACCACATTTTTTGTTTTTTGGTCTGACGTTAACACAAACAAAGCTGATGGTTTTCCAACTCGTGAACAGGCAACGTATAACTGCCCATGTGAAAAACAATGATTTTCTAAATAATCTATTTGAAATTTATCTCGCAAACACTAAGCGATTGGCCTTGCGACTTGTTATTGCAAACGCAAGGCGAACTGGAAATTGCAATCGTTTCAAGTCAAACGGAAGACCAGTCGGAATCATTGGTATGTCACCAAATCGCCAGCAATTTTTGATTTAATGGTGAAATTCAGTGCGTGTACATCATTATTCTTTGCGGCAAGAAATGCTCGTTGACTTAGCATAATTCTGATAACTCTCACTAATGTCATTACTCGAATTTTTAATTACGGTGCATGAAGTTCCAGCAACTTGCATTAAGGCACGATGCCATGTACCACTAATTTTCTTAGCTATAAACCTTGCGGAGCCCTAGACCTTTCCGACGAATGCAAAATTGTCGAAATCGGTTCGTGCGTACTTTATTTCGTCAGGAAGAAAAACGCGACTTATTTTTATATATATGTAGATAATATATTATATATAATAAATAATATATATATATATAAATTATATATATATATAAATTAGTGTTTGCTTATATCACGACCGTGTTAAACTACCTGTCTTATATTGATGATTGGGTGTATAATTATAAGGGTGAGTTGTTTGTGTAAGTAGTACTTATCTTATCCTCGAAAGTGCTATCCCAAGAATAGTCCCTCATATATATACACCTATATATATATATATATATATATAATATATATATATATTGATATAATATAATATAATATTATATATATAATGTATTTGTATAATTATCTACCTGGTCTTCGAAATTATGCCTAGTAGTGTCATGTGATTGTGGTGTGTAAAATGTTTTATAAGGGTCCGATCTGATCATTTGTTGTGTTTTAATTAATACTTATACAATTATAAACCTCGATATGTAAATTCCTTTAGTATGATGAGACAATCAGTCTCGAAACGTATAAAAAATAAATATTTAATACCATCTGTATATCATTTCATATAGATATATATATATATAATGTAACAATATATATAATTTTTATGTATATATTAGGGTCTACCCTTAAGCACCTGTTTCATCCCGTTTCGGGTACATTATACAAATCAATGGGATATTAATTCTAATTAATCAAGAGCTTCTAACGTTGTCTAATTATCTATATTATCTTCTCTCTAGACAAAGCAAATATCTTTTAGTGAATAGATAGAATGATGGCTCTGTTAATAATTTAGATAATTAAAAAAAATTTTTCCCTATTGATTAACAATATTATATAACAATTTGTCTATAAATTATTAACTTCCCGTAGGGTAGTTATAGTAATCGTCCAAAATCGAAATAAAAATTTTTTACATTTCTCGACGTTTTGAAGGTTTCTGAACATTTTGGCATACTTCAGAAAAAATGGATGTGTGTGTGTGTGTGTGTTTTGTATGTCCGCTTTTTTTCGTCCACGTTTTCGGGCGCACGGATCAACCGATTTGAATGGTTAAAAAACGTTCGATTCCTATTGATAGGGAGATGTGCTGATTAGTTTTTGGCAAAGGCAGGTCCAGCCGTTACGGAGGTACGAAGCCAAAAGTGCAGAAAATAGAAATCGAGTGTTTGAGAGAACGGAGTATCGGATTTGCATGATCCAAAAACATTCAATTAGTAATGACGGGGAGAACTGGTGATTAGTTTTTGGCAGAGGCAGATCCAGCGGTTTCGGCAATACAGCGCTAAATTTGCAAAAAATGACAGTTTTTGAGTGAACTGAGCGTCCGGTTTGAATGATCTAACAAACTTTCTGCTTGTATTGACAAAACAATTGCTTTTGAGAATAAATAATAATTACATTTTTTTATTTTCCATAAAATATTTTCGTAATTTTGGATTAAAAATTCAAAAAATTACCCAGGCTAAGCACAGTCTAAGCGCCACTCTGGTACAAATGTTCACCCAAGTGCGTTTAGACTGTTTATGCACTGGAGAACTTTTTCAATTTTGTAAAAACTATTATTGAAAAATATGAAAATGCCGCCAAGCTAAGCGCAGTATAAGTGAAAATGTCGCACAGAATTATTTGCAAACGCGTTTAGACTGTGACCATACGGGAGCACTTTTTCAATTTTGTGTAAATTAGGCAACTATGTTTTTTAAAATTGAATTCGAAATGAAATGACGATTGTTAATGTGATAATTGATTTACGATATACGTTTGATTTGCTCAGATATAACAAGAAGGCAAAAATAATGAAAGTTACAGTATTTGTAATAATATATTTGAAAACGTTTAAAATTTCTCGAATATTTCATTACGGTACGTAAAGTTTCAGCAATTTGCCTCAAGGCACGATGCCATACACCACTAGTTCCATTTACGATTAGTAAACTATAACTTTATATCAAAGTTGCATCATCGTTAACTACTTCGACTAACAATCTACAACGCCGTATATGGTCTCGTCGTTGTTTGATATTATTTGTTCTGAAAACAGTAAACTTTCCAACAAATATATGTATGTACATACGTATAGACACGGATATGTGTGCTTTTGACTCGCAGAACACTCGTACCAGCAGAATAAGCGACGTTTTGTATAAATAAACAGCTAAAACTAATTGCGAACTTAACACAAACCCCCTGGTTAATTACGGCTAATTAACAATAAATATTAGTTTTACCGTATGCTGAGATAAAATATTTTTTATACTTACATGCAATGAACTAGATTGTTGTAAAGATATTTTTAGACATAATTGATAAATTTAAAAATCAATAATAATAGATATTATTTCAGTCTTTGTCTTTTCTTAATAAAAATTTCTTAAATAGGGGTTGAAATTTTACTTTGATACTTATAAAAATAAATTGGATACTTCAAAATATTATTATGTACTCTTACATAATAGTTTCATAAATTTTCTTAAGTTTGAATAATAAAACAAAATTTCCAGTAATTTTTTGTCGTCGCACTTAAGGCCGGTAGGCTAAATTTACATCTAACCCAAAACTTCGAAAGATTCAGGTTGCGGACAAATTTTGCGTACTCGCTTTATATGGGACTATTTTGATAGTTTGAACAAATTTTGTGTATTTTTCTCAATAACTGTATTTATATAATTTTTAGTATTTTGGTGTAATAATTTATTTCTGTTAATTAAAACTGATATAAATTAATTAATGAAGAAATTCAAATTCTGGTTATATATATAAATTTTGGTCGTTATTTTTATATTTTTTTGAAAATCTTGGAAATTTTACCCAGACTACTTTGTTTTGTATACATCAATGAAAACTAGATATAATTTACTAAAATCTAGTAAAAATTGTTATTTACACTTGCATATTAAAATTTTGAACAAATCGCGGTTGGAATGCGGATTTGAGTATTTTGTGAAATGACAATATATGAATTTAGAACTTTTTTTGACTTCTCGTCTAATAACTTTTAATTTTCATTCTGGACATTATATCTTGGTGGCTAAAAACTAGATAAAATTTACTAAAATCTAGTAAAAATTGTTATATACACTTGCATATTAAAATTTTGTATAAATCGTAGTTGAATTATCGAATATAGTATTTTGTGAAATGACAATATATGAATTTAGAACTTTTTTGACTTCTCGTCTAATAACTTTTAATTTTCATTCTAGACATTATATTTTGGTGACATTAATAAAAACTAGACAAAATTTACTAAAATCTAGTAAAAATTGTTATATACACTTGCATATTAAAATTTTGAATAATTTATAGTTGAAATGCGGAATTTAGTATTTTGATACTTGACAATATATGGATTTTAGAACATTTTTTACTTTTTGTCTAATAACTTTTAATTTTTATTCCGGACTTTATAATTTGTTGACATTAGTAAGTTTAGTTACAAATTAGTTACAAAACTCTAGTAAAAACTGTTATAAACACTTGCATGTTAAAATTTTAATAATTCTTAGTTATAATGCGGACTTTAGTATTTTGATAATATATGGATTTATGGAACATTTTTGCTTTTCTCTAAATAACTTTTCATTTGTATTTCGGGAATTGTAATTTTTTATATTAGTAAAAATTGGATGCAATAGAATTAAAACGCCAAATAACTTTTTTTTACAAATTACTGAATATTTTCTAAAATTTCTTTTTCTATTTGAAAGTACAATCCTTTCAGTTAATAATGAAATTAATTCAGTTAATAATTTAATTCAAAAATGATGCAAAAAAGCCTCGGCTGACCGTTGAAAAAAAAATGAAAATGAAAAATTTTAGATGGCATACCCTATATATATATATTATATATATATATATATATATACGTAGATGTGTGTTTATACATTTATTAAGGGTATATACACCCCTGCAAAAGTTTTTACGGCTGTTTCATAATGTACGATATGTTTCTTATATAAACCTGAGAAGTTATGCCCAACTTATTACTCTAAATATCCAATTTCTGCTGAAGGCATATAAAAATATATAGCTATAACATAATAGCTACATATATGGATGTAGACATATAAAAATCATATATATATATATATATATATATATATATATATATATAATAAAAAAAATCTTTACAAAAATAACTGTGATTGTAAATGTTAATCTGAATGTGAAAATTTCTTTCAATTTCCGATTGACTGGAAATACTTCATAATATTCTCGTTCTTTGCAATAACTTGGACTTTTGTTTACACATTTGTGCTGCAATTCTTTGTTTACTTCGTATGAACGAAGAACGGACTGACGTTTCGCAGACGGATATTGTTTACGTTTCGGCATACACCGCAGAAATAGATTGGATTGTAAACATTCCGACGAAATTTTCACTAATACATAGGTCGAAATATATATACATATGAGGAATACATACACAAACATACGAAGGCACACGTATTTATCATATTTATATATTACGTTGCATTACATCTAATTGTTTTTGCATTTTGATGCAAGAGTTAAAGGTGTGATCAAATTTGTTTATATTTAAATATTTAATATTTTTGTCTTGATTAAAGTATCTATTTACTTTTAGTATATGAAGAGAAGATAATCTACATATCTGTATTTATATAATTATTATTACTAATGTTATTATTAATATAAAAACCCACCCCATATCAAGCCGGTGCCCTAATTTCTCCGCAACCTGAATCACCGCGTTGTTTTAGGTTAAGTGTCAATTGGCCTACCGGTTTTCCCCTAGTAGACGTGAATTTTTTTTTCTATCATTTAAACCGAGTAAATGTAAAGTTTTGTACAACGTGCTTTTAGTAATGCCATATGTCAATAACTAGTGGTGAATGCCATAGTGTCTTAAGGCAAATTGCTGGAACTTCCCGTACCGTAACGAAATATTTGAGGAATACTGAATGTTTTCAAATAGATTATTATAAATATTGTGACATTGTCTAATATTGATATTATATATATTATAGAATTGCAAAGTTGAAAATATTTGTTTAAAGTATATAAGTGAGCTTAAAAATTTTAGACAGAATTAAAATTAAAATCTGAATTATTTACGATAGAAAAAAAATTGTTTTTTTTCAAAATAATTGTTTTGTCAACACAAGCAGATTTTTTTTGAATCATTCAACTCGGATGTTTAGTTCTCTAAAAATGATTTTTATTTTTTGCTCCATATCTCCGTAACGGCTGGACCTGTTTTTGCCAAAAACTAATCAGCACATCTCCCTATCAATAAGAATCGAATGCTTTTTGAAATTTTGGGCGAAAAATTGTATTTATACATACATACACGCACACACACACATTTATCCATTTTTTATGAGGTATGCCAAAATGTTCAGAAACCTCTAAACGTGAAGATTTGCAAAAAATTTGATTTTAGATTTTTTTGCGATTACTATAACTTGCCCTAGGGAAGTTGAAACAGGTGAATGTTAATTAAAAAATAATATAAAAATTTTAAGATAATTTATTTTTATTTCCCGAAATACTAATCGTTCTTATACATTCTCAACACGTCAGATGTTTTTTGAATCGATAAAATTTGAAAATTTTTAGACGATTACAATAACTTACCCTACTAAAAGTTAATAATAATCTATATAAATATAAAATCCTATTTTATTAATTCATTTTAATTTAATCCTATCTTAAATATTGTAAGAATAAAATCGATAAATAAAAAATTCACATTTACATTTATTTTTATAATTTATTTATATAATTTATTTGAAACGAATAAACATTTTAATATTGATAAAAACAAGTACATATATTAAATTGAGCTGAAAAGATTTTTTATATATATTATATTGAAGATGTAGAAAAAATTCACTGTTGCATTTTTTCATTGAAAACAAGTACTTCAACATTATTAAAAATAATATATGTATATAGTCATCCACATTTTTGTGTTAGAAAATTACATAGTATACAACATTTTTCAAAAAATACTCGTCATTTGTTTTACTCACAAAAAAACGTGGAAAATTATTTGTAAACAATGTCGTAAATTACAAATTGTACCGATATCAGAAAAGATAAATCATTTATACCTAGAGATTTTTTGCTACGATTAAATAAGTTTTGTTATAATTATTATTTATTCATATTTTTTATATTCAGTTTTTATCAGAATAATAATCATCATTAGAATTTTTATATATTAAACAATTACATCCCACTCGGTTTTTAATTACCATTTTAAATTAAAAACACAGCTTAAACTGTGAAGTAAAACTTTTCGTATAAATTCTACAAGTGCTTATGAATATATATGACTATATATACTTTCATAAATACTAAATTATATATATATATATATATATATATATATATATATATGTATATTATATAAGTAGCTGTAACAAAAACCTCTTAAGCACTCTCTCGAAAAAAAACTATTAAAAGTTTAGGAGGAAATAACTTTTGTGCTTGCTCTGCAAAAATGGATTTACTAATATATATATATATATATATATATATATATATATATATATATATATATACAGCCTGCATTATTTAAAAAAAATATGTAAATCAAATATAATAAATCTTGATGATTTTATTCTCAGATGCAATCCAGGTCATATTTTTGCAGAACACAGTAGTGTTATTTCATATTCAATTTACGTATATATATATATATATATATATATATATATATATAAATTTAATGTAATGCACATGAATTTCTACATGAAATGTTCTTGATTTTAATGACGCAAGCGCATGTCGAAAAGCTTCAGAATTTACGACAAATATAAACCATGACGTAGTCGAGTACGAAAACATTAATTTTATACATTTCGAATCTTACTTTGTAATCGAAATTATTAATAGACATTCTTAAAGACTTCTATTAACTATTTGCATTTAGAAATCGATACTAGAATGAAAATAATGGGCAAAAATCAATAGGGAGAAATAATGGTACTGTGAAATTACAATAAAGGTAAAAAATATAGTTTTTTTTTTTAAATTTAGTGTGGTATATTTCATAAAGTCAAAAAATACATAAATATAAATTTTAATATGTCCTGAAGCTTAAGCTGTTACTTAAATTTTTGTCCTTAATTTTTTGTGCCCAATAAAAACTTCAGTATATGTTAACGTTCAAATTTGCATATTAAAATTAATCAAATGAAATCAAATCAAATTAATCATTAATAAAATCAAATTTGCTGATTCTTATTAATTATCTCGGATAAGCGCAATAAATCTAAAGATTAAATTATTGATAAAATGATTAAACACGATGATAAAACTGTAAAAAATAATTAACTGGGTCGTTGTCGCCCGGGTTGTCGCGTCGATGCTGTTTTTGGTACTAAATTCAACATTTGATCTCGTTTAGAAAATTATACAGTTAAGATAATGTTATATAGATTTTTGCAAAATATTATGGTTTATAAAATTTAAGTAAAGTATAATCAGTATTGTGAAAACTTTGTTTTGACTCAATTTGTTTTGATTTAAAGTGCGCCGAACAAAGTGCATTTTTTATACTTTTGGTTTGGAATTTTTATAGCAAAGGTATATATATATATATATATATATATATATATATAACTGTGAGAATTTATTTATTGTATATTTTAAAATATGTGCAAAAAGAATGATTTAGTTTCGCGAATGCATCACTGATTTTTATCTGGAATAGGTTGAAAGTTAAAAGACTTTGCGTTTCATTTCGATGTTCTGTTCCTGAGTGATTTACAATATATACATATATATACATATATACATATATACATATTTATATATATATATATATATATACATATACATATATCCTTTCCTCTCCTTTATTTTTAGAAAATCGCTTTTTGAATCCTAACAAAAGATTTGATTTAGACAAAAGACCATCAGAAGCCCCGTACATTCGTAGGCCCAATTCTCAAAGACTCATTATTCGTGTTTTGATTAATTAAATGTAATATTAATAAGAAATGTACAATCCAATTTTGTTGCATTGTTTTGACTACGATTCGACATCAAAAGAAATTTCGAGGCGATTTCTGTCTTTTGGAAAATCTTAAATACCTTGCGGGCTTAACGTTCCATTTGTCATTAGAAATTAATATAAATAAATATATATATATATATATATATATAAATATATAAATATAAATATATATATATATATATATAAACAAAAATTTAAACAAAAAACTATAATTTTTACACAAAATACTCGTGTGCTAATTTAAGACGATCTTTTTTTCAAATTTATAATTATGTATGTGCTTAACTTTTCCTTAAAAAATTGTTGCAAAATACATGTAAGATTTTGTGAAATATTTTACTAAAAATGATGGATTAATTTTTGTTCAATTTATCTAATTAATATTTATTCATAAAGCACAAAGTATTTATTGAATATTTTTGATTATTTCTTTATGTATTTATTTCACGGATAAAAAATTTAAAGTGCTTAGTAAATTAAATAATTTTCATTATTTCTTTATGCATTTATTTTACTTATAAAAAATTTAAAGTACCTTGTATATAAATAAGCAAAATAATTGATATAAATAGCTATTATATTTAGAGATAAATTTTATAATTCTAGTTCTTGTTATCTTAGATCAGACTTTAATTTTAGTTCAAACTTCTGCTTAAAATCTAAATTTTGACAATTGATTGACGGGTTTGACTAAAATTTACGTTTATGTTAACAAGTAACATTGTTGCTAAAATAAAACATTTTGCTGAGTAAGACAAAAATTTGCACGTGTTTGGCTAAATGCCTATTGGCAAGTAATAAAGTATTGGAAAAATGAAATATTAATATGTAGTTATAATTCGCGTTGAAATTGGAGACAATATTTTGTCAAAAAAAAGGAAAACTAGTGCTGTATGGCATCGTGTCTTAAGGCAAAATGCTGGAACTTTCCGTACCGAAAGCTAAATTATTAATAAAATCTTTGCAACACTTCGAAAAAATCAGATTCTTGAGAAATTTTAAAATTTTTGAAAAAAATTGACTTTTTTGAAAAATTTGATTTTTTTATATTTAACTTCTCAAAGGAGAAGATTGTTCTCATCAAAAAATCCGATTCGCTTCTTTTCATGTTTTCTCGACGTTTCAAGTCATTCTGAATCGAATGAGACTGAATTTGGAAAAAGTATGTGTGTGTGTGAACAGATTTTTCCTACAGAAAGTTAATGAAAATATTTTTTAAATATTTATCCACAATTTTGACCCAACTCATCTGGATTTTTTTGGTTTCAGTTTTAAAGCTAGTTTTACTAGTTGTAAGTGCCTTAAGGCAAGTTGCACAAACTTCCCGAAATGTGACACAAATTTTAAATATATTTTTCCAAATTTTTTAAAATTAAACTCCTTGTTTCAGAGCCTTAGTATTTCAGTATGTTCTAAAAGACCATGATATGTATCGTCAACAAAGTTTCATAAAAATCTCCAAATTTTGATAACGTTTTTTTTGCTTTTTTATGCGACGTACAATTTTTATTCTGCACATATTAATTTGTTTAAATCTAGATGAAATTTACTAAAATTGAGTAAAATCTCTTTTATATACTTGGATATCAAAATTTTGAATAATTTTAGTTGAAATCCGAACTTGAGTAATTTGATAATTTATATGAGAGGATATAGGACTTGTGTTTAGTTTTTTTTTATATTTGGGAAATTTTCATTCTATACATGCTTCTTTGTTTATATAAATAAAATCTGGATAAAATTTGCAAAAATTGAGTGTAAACTGTTATATACGATTGTATATTGAAATTTTGAATAAATCGTAGTTAAAATGCGAACATGAGTATTACATAATTAGCAATATATGGAAATAGAACATTTTTTCAGTTTCCTTCTAATTACTTCAAATTTTTATTTTGTACATTTGTTATAATATTTTTACATAAGTAAAATCTGCATAAAATTTACAAAAATCAAGTGTAAACTGTTAAATACACTTGTATATTAAAATTTTGAATAATTCGTAGTTGAAATGTTTACTTGAGTATTTTTATCATATCATATCATATCATTTTTTAGTTTTTCTCTAATTTTTTGAAATTTTTATTCTATACATGCTTATTTGTTTACATGTATAAAATCTGGAAAATAAAAAAAATAAAATAATAAAAATAAAATTTAATTTGCAATAATTGAGTGTAAACTGTTATATACAGTTGTATATTAAAATTTTGAATAATTCGTAGTTGAAATGCGGACTTGAGTATTTTGATTATTTATATGTGTTATATAGTACATTTTTCTACATTTATGCAAATAGCTTTTAATTAAATCAAAAGTAAAATCTTCCAATCAGTTTCCTTCCAATTACTTCAAATTTTTATTTTGTACATTCTAATATTTTACATAAGTAAAATCTGAATAAAATTCACAAAATCTAGTGTAAACTGTTAAATACACTTGGATATCAAAATTTTGAATAATTTGTGGTTAAATTGCGGACTTAAACGAGTATTTTTTAATTAGCAATATAAGGAAAAGGGACATTTTTTACATTTTTTCAAATAAGTTTTAAATTTTATTTTGGACTTTATAATTTATATACATTAGTGCAAAATAGCTAAAATTCCAAAATTCTATTTTTTTTGCCTTAAGGCCCGATGCCATACACCATATTATTTATCTCGTACATTTTTCGATTTTTTCTCGGTTGCAGTTCTATAACTAGAGTAAAGAAAATTTCGGAGTAAACTTACCTAGCCTTCCAGCTCTCGCACTATTTCTATTATATGTTAGTATGTAGTAAAGTTTGAGTTGAGTTTGAGACATCTGGTTTTGATGATAATAATGACAAAATGTGGTTCTACTACACTGGCTTTGTCATTTTCTAATCGGCTTATGCGGCAGCGAAATAAGCTTACAAAGGGATTCTGACATATTTTTTGTTACGACTCTGTTGTCATACAGATGGATATATGTAGACACATGAACACACACACATTTATTTTGACAAATATATTTTTTATAATTTTTACAATTTTCTATTTCCCTCTACCATTTTTTACAATTTCCAATTGACTTTTTCTGCCCCTGCAGTTAGAATATAAAAAAACTCTGACCCCCCCCCAAAAACATACAAAAGGTACAAATTCGCGCCCTCAAGCGCTTTTCAAGTAAAAAGGACATAGATTAATTATGTGGAAATGGACTTTTTCCCTTAATCATGATGCCTGGGGCAAACTGGCAATGTTGGGGAAAAGTAGGTAAATGGTAAATGAAAATATTGAATTAGTTTAAATTAATGTTGACTGAATTTTAAAATTGAAATATTAGGCGAATAAATTTAAAACAGGAAAAAATATATTTAATGTTAAAATTCATATTTGGATCAAGGGATTTTTTTTATTTATATTTATTGGCTTCTAAATTACATCTAGCAACTTAAAGTCTAATATTAGGTTGTCAAATATCTCCCTTCCGCTTTTTTGCTCTTGGTTTATAATACAAAAAGGCGGAAGGGAGATATTTGACAACCTATTAAATTAAATCATTACTACTCTAAATAATATAAAATGTATTCTTATAAGCTTATCTCCACATAATTCTATAACTTAATTTTACACTCCGATATAAAATTAATCAAAAACTTATATATTTCTGTATTAGATAATAATGTCACTAAATTAAATGGTTTTTGGATCAAGAGATTATTTCAGATTTTTCTTTGTTGTAATTTGAACTATATTTTGTATGCTAAAATCGAGAAATTTATAATAATTTTAAATACTGAGCAGAGAATTAAAAAAATATTTTAAAAAAGCTGATTGAGGAAATGTTTGATAAAATAAATTACGAAAACAATTAAAAAATAAAAATTAATTAATTAATTATGAAGATTAAAAATTAAATTGAAAAAATGATTGATAAATTTTATTAAAATATTTAATGTTGATTTTAGCAATAACAATAATAAAATATCCAGCATAATTATTAAAGTCTCAGTTTTTGGATTTTATACAAAATACTATTTATTATATTTTATTAGATAATTTTGTTAGTAGTTTTAGTATTTGCTGAATTTTAATATAGATATGTGTATACAATTTTGCTAGATATTACTGAATTTTATCTATTTTGTTCTAATGAATATTAGATATTAAATTATAATGCCCAAAACAAAAATTAAAACTTATTTAAAAAAATGTAAAAAAATGTCCTCTTTCCTTATATTGCCAATTAAAAAATACATGTTGCATACATGCATTTCAACTACGAATTATTCAAAATTTTGATATCCAAGTGTGTGAAAAGAAATTTACTAAACATTAGTAAATTTTATCTAGTTTTTACTTATACTAAAATATTAGATATAAGAATATATTAAAAATATTAGAATCTACAAAATAAAAATTTGAAGTAATTGAAAGAAAACTGAAAAAATGTTCTATTTCCATTATTGCTGATTATAAAATACTCAAGTCCGCATTTCAACTATGAATTATTCAAAATTTTAAACTATTAACTATTCAAAAATGCTATATTCATGTGTATTTAAAAGTTCTTACTGCGTTTTAGTAAATTTTATCTAGATTTCATATATGTAAATAAATTAAATTGTATAGAATGAAAATTTTACATTGTTACAAAATAACTAAAAAAAATGTCTTATATCCATATATATAATAAATTCTAATATCGTCATCTATTCCCATAATCTGTACATTTACCCCATGATGGAATAAATAAAAATTGATTAAATTACGGTAATTAAATCGAATCAAATTTTAATTATTGGCGAATACGAAACGCTACATTGAATTCATTATCGAATTCATTATTATATTTTACGTTCGAATTATTCAATAAATGCATCGGAATAAATTATGTTACATGATGCATTTATGAAATGTACTCACATCGTGTATGAATTAATTTTGGACTAATTATTAATGAAACCGAATGCTATATGGCGACTAAATAATGGATTTATTGACGAAATTATTGTATACGTAAATGAATTATAAATTTTGTTAATGGACGATTTGGTAAAGTCAAATAATAAATAGGCTCAAAATTAGATATATTCAAAGTTCAAAATAATTCTATTTTTTTAAAGAATGATATCGAATGGGTTGCAACTGGGTCAAGGAGATTGGCTAAAAATTTATATAAATTTTTTAATAATATTTTAATATATATATATATATATATATATATATATATATTGTATATATTGTATATATTTGAATGTCTATTAATATTCTGGGCTAGCACTGGTTTACAAAAGCCGCATATAATCTCTATGCCTACTGTAAACAATTCACACGTCGTATAAAGTTTACCTTATTTATGCCAGAAATAATAAACTACACACATGGAAATATATATATATATATATATATATATATATATATATATATAATATATACATATATGTGTATTATATTCCTTTGAGCTTCGATACATTTAATACTTTTGTTATAAATGCGAAGCAATTTTCAAGCCAGAATCCACGAGATACTTTTACAGATAATGCTTTTTTATTTTTTTCTTTTAACTGGAATTTAGTAAATTTTGTATTTACTGATATAGTAAAGACAATAAATGATTCTAATTTAAGTTCAATTTAACAGAAAGAGTTCTTAAAGTCAACATAAAATAATTGAACGAACTAAATCTGGAAGGAAGAACGTGTGTGTAGAGGCACTCTTTAAAAATTATTATTTTGTTAAGTTTTGTAAAAAAAAACTTTAGATTTTATTGCTTTTTTCAACGTAATAAATATATTAGCAATGAAGTGTTAATATTTATATTGTAATTCAAGAAAATTAAATCAAAACAGTATTTGGGTTGATTCTCTTGGACAAATAATATTTTATTTCTGTATTAAAAGAATAAATTTGAATTTGGTGAAAAATAAATAAAAAAATATTGAGCAATAAAATTTACAAATTACTGAGCTGTTAGACAAACAAATTAAAATCTTAAAAGATATGATATACTCAAATTTAATATTAAAAATTATTATATGTAGGATAATCATTATTTGTTGCATATATTTTTCAGAAAAGTATCTCAAACAAATTAGAATGATAGTTTAAAAAATAAAATACTCAAATTAAATCCTAGAAGAATATACTTTTATAGGATGATTATTATTCCTTTTATATTTTTCTCAGAAAAGTATCTCAAGCAAATTAAAACCATATATTGAAAAATAAAATACTCAATTAAATCCTAGAAAAATATACTTTTGTTGGACAATCATTATTTTTTCTCGAAAAAATAGTCAATCTTTTGTATTGTTGATGCTAATAAATTCATTATGCAATACTGAAATCTTCTATATAAAATTAAAGTATTTAAATTAAAATTAAAGTATTCGAAGAATTTAAAAAACAAACAGTATCCTAAAAATAATAACCCTCGATATTATTTTTAGGATAAATATAAATTTAATTTGATTTTAGGATCTGCTAACTAATAAAATATAATAAGCAATTAATTATTAATTTTAAAAATTCAATAATACCAGCAACCCAAACACGTTTATTAAGTATAAGATTTTTACTAAGTAATATTTTTAGTATTATATTTTATAAAGTATAAGAATCTTAAGCCACAGCACTTTTTCAGTAATAATCATAATTTATTCATGTTTTTGTTAAGAATTTTGACAAATTCTATTTATTGTCATAATAGACATATTATGTAATAAGGTATTCTAATCAAAAATCATTTTAAATTTTAATTTCATTTTTAGAAGCAAAATCTTTAAGAAAAGCAGTAGTTGTGCGGTAGGTACTTCTTTCAGATGTTGAATTTTTTCTCACATAATTTTTAAGTAACATATCAGTTCAAGTTTATTGATATTATTATAAACATATTCATAAAAATTTTATTCAAAATACAACCACGTTTGAAAGTGCTCATTTGCAAAACCAATTTCAATTATTATTGTACAAGTGTTTAAAAATTTATTTTATCTACTCATAGTTATATTTTATTTAAACCTTTGTCTTTCAAATCCTTTCATCCTTTTTTTCTTTCAATTAACCTCCACAATTCTATTATTCCTGCAGGATAAAATCTTTTTCATTATTTTCGCCTTTTGTCTTTACCAATTCTCACGTAAACTCCAGATATGATATTCCAAGGATAATAAGGACATTAAGGTGAATTATAAAGGACACAGAACGAAATCTAGCTAATTATTTATTGATTTATGTTAAAAAGAGCTAAATAATAGAATTTATTTAACAGACAATTAGAACTAAACTTACTTAATTCATGCATCGATAGCGCTTCGATACAAGTATATGTTTCATATGAATTTTTTTTTAGTTAAGGCGTTTATTTGTATGAAAATAATCAATGCAATAAATTTAACTCTATCTTATTTCCTGCACAATATATTTTTTTATTTGAAATATTTTCAATTGTGGTGCAAGTGTTGAAAATCTGGAGCAAGGTCTAATGGAGGCGATTTTATGATCGTAAGATCAAATATATTTAAATAGTGAATTGGATTAGCTAAAGTTAGATTTTAGGGATTTTTATTAGCTACCTAAGTGTATATATATACACTTGTATATATATAGAGTCACGTCAGTCATTGTTGAGAAAAAAAGTTTTATATAGAGTCATGTCAGTCATTATAAGTGATACCAAAAACATTGTTTTTCCAAGAGAAATTTTTTTCCATACAGGTTTAACTAAATTATCTAATAAAGTCGTGATTTTTTTATATCATCGTGGCAATCAACGTGTTAAATTATTTCTTAGGTACTTTGAAGTATTAACAATGAGTTTTTCAATTAAACTTTTTTTTCAAATCAAATTGCAATCTACTACAAATAAATTAATTGATAATTGACAATACCTCACGATATACATTTTCGATATATATTAATCTAACTTCATTAAATTGAGTCAAATATTCTCTAATGTTTTCTAAGTTTTT
>NW_020537758.1:7608111-7633684 GCF_003426905.1 Ctenocephalides felis | reverse complement strand
TGTCTTGTGTGAGCATTCGAAGCGTACACATCGTGCGAAATAAATTTATATTTTTTGAAGTTTAGTGAAAGTAAACCTTGTACCTGTTGTGTTTTGATAGTGAGCTGATAACAAACAATGGAGTCGAGCCCGTTCGGGCACGAGGGCGGACGGCCGCCTGATAAAGGCATTACACAACATTCAGATTTAGGCGCAACCATTGCAGGTGCAATGCATGTGCTAAATGACCTTGAAGATTTTAACAATGAAAGTAGTATGGATTATAGCATAGATGATCAAGAAATCGATTTAAGTAGTTGTGAAAGTATTCACAATTTAGATAGTAAATCTAATAAAATCAAGATTGGAATTAATAAAACTAATCCCACAAAAGTTAATAAAAAAGAAACAATGCTAAGGAACTCTAATTATGTAAATAGTGATAAAGAAAATAAAATTAACAGAACAATGAAATTCATTAAAAAGGTGACTAGCGCAAAAAATAACAAAGTCAAAAGATTAGAAAGTGGAGTCAATTCAAAAGTTGAAGTTCAGAAAAGTAATGATACAATAAATAAAAATGTAAAGGCTATTCAACGCAGTAGTAATGATAAAGTAAGGGAAGAATCTGATAGTGTATCTAATGCGAATAATGAAGAAAATGTTAATCAGAATGAATCAAATTCTATTAACAATAACATGGTTAGTGAAGAAATGGTTGAGATGAATGAAGTAAAGTCTAGTAACTATGCTCGAAACAATAAAATACGATTTGAAGAATGCGATAAAGGACCATATCATATATATGTGGAATCAATAAATAAAAATATTGGGAGGTTACATCACATGGCAATTGGAAGGATGTTATATAAATCAGTTCCAAAATTGAAGACGGAATTATCAGAAATTGTACAAATTGGAAAAAACAAAATAAAATTAGTAATTAATAATCGAGAAACAGCCAATAGTTTACTGGAAGATGAATTTTTCAAGATGAATAATCTCAGGACCTACATTCCTAAATATCTAGTAGTAAGACAGGGGATAATATTTGACGTTGATATTAATTTATCGGAAGACGAAATAATGGAAGTTATAGAATCTGATTATCCAGTGGTGGAAGTAAAATGTTTAAAGTCAAAAAGAGGTAATAACATCAATTATAAATCGCAATGTGTGAAATTAACATTCAGGGGCTCCAAATTGCCGGAGAAAATTTCAATATATTCAGTCAAATGTAGGGTGAGTCCATACATTAAAAAAGTAGTGCAGTGTCATAATTGTTGGTTCTTTGGTCATATAAAAGAACAATGTAAAAGTAAAAAAAGATGTCCGAAATGTTCAGAACAACATGGAATAGAAGCCTGTACTGAAATTTTAAACTTAAAATGCTGTTTATGCTCCGGGGAACACGTTGCAAATAGTACTGAATGCCCTGAATTCAAAAGGCATAAAAGTATTTATGAATTGATGGGGACTCATAATATAGCTTTTCATGAAGCGAGGAATATTTTGCGAAATGACAAATATTCAAGAGTTGTTAAATTTAACCCTTATACCATAGATAAGGAAAAAGATTTTCCGATGATAAAAGAAAAAAAGAGGGATGAATACGGACTAGAAAAAAGTTACTGTGATAAAAATAAATATAACGAATTATCAAAATTAATAGAAGAAGATAAGGATACAGAAGAAGACATAGTATGGATTAGAAAACCAAAAAGGTCACATGTCAAAAATGTAACAAGGGTAGGAGGTCAAGGTACCTCTAAAGTATCTAAGTATAATAATTTAAATAAAGAGACGGATATTAAAAGGGTAAGTAATAGAGATATAATTAGTAGGAAAAGGCCGATTAAAACGTCGGAAGATGATACGGATCAAGAAGAAAATGAATCAAGAAAAGAAGAAAATGATCCACTCGAAATTCTTAAACAGTTAGTTACACAAATTAAAATAATAAATAGATCTGATGATTCTTCCATAAATAGATTACTGAGTATTGTGATAAGTAAATTGGAAAAGGATAAGAGAACTACAGGAAGTTTTATAAAATAATAGAAACAATATACACAATATAAATAAGCCAAAATGAATTTAAAAATACTACAATTAAACTGTAGATCATTGAAAGCAAATAAAGAAAGTATAGAACATTTCTTATACAATAATCAGATTTCGATAGCGGCCCTTTCCGAAACATGGTTCAGTCCTAATGCAGTATGCAAAATTAAGGGGTATAAGATTTTTCGGAAAGATAGAGAAGATGGATACGGCGGAGCAGCCATCATCGTCAAAAACAACATAGATTGTGATGAATATGAAACAATAAACAACAATAAGAATATACAAATATGTGCGGTAACAATTAAAACAAATATAACCTTTTGCTTAGTTTCCATTTATTGCTCAAATAGAGAAGAAATAGATTTTACTGATGTGAGGAAAACTATAGAAGGGATCCATTTAAAAACATTGATCGTTGGAGATTTCAACAGCCATCACTTTGCATGGGGAAGTATGGCGAACAACACATCAGGAATAAAATTACAAGAAATCATAGAAGATCATTCATTAATAATTCTCAACAACGGCAAACCCACAACAATCGAGACAAGAAACAGAAAAGCGACGAATATCGATTTATCTTTATGCTCCAGCAATTTCACAGATTATATCAGATGGGAAATACTTGAAGAATCTCTTGGATCTGACCACTTACCAATTATAATACATATTTACACAAATGCAATTTCAAACATCAAAATCTTCCCTACAAAAAAATGGAATACCAATCAGGCCAATTGGAAAGGATATGGCGAAGAAATTTCAAAAACTCTCCAAAACTCTAACATACCTAATACAGGAAAACAAAAATATGAATTTCTAATGAATTGTATAGATCATGCTGCAGAGAAAAACATAAAGAAATGCAAAGTGATAATTAGCTCAACCTTCAAACCAGCTGCATGGTGGGATCAAGAATGTGATATTATGGTAAACGCAAGAAAAAACGCACTTAAACAAATGCGCAGAAAATATAATTATGATAATTTTATCCTATACCAAAAAATAAATGCACAAACCAAGAGATTTTTAAAGAACAAGAAAATACAAAAATGGGCGGAATACACAAGTTCAATTAACAAAAACACAAATCCGGCTACAATTTGGAAGAAAATCAAAATATTCAACAACAAAAACACAAATAGGAACATAAATCCAAATTTTATGGAAGAATGTGGACATCAAATATTACAAAATATAACACCAGATTATGTCTGTAACAAACAAGATAGTTTTAGTAAGAATAATAATGAAGAAACAGAATTGATGTCACCTTTCAAATATAATGAATTGAGAAGAGCTCTAAAAAACAGAAAGAACACGGCTCCAGGTAAGGATAACATTTCATATAATATGATCAATAATAGTCCAACTAATTTTAAAATGGAACTTCTAAATGTATTTAATAATATGATCACACACCACTGGATTCCTGAAAAATGGAAAGAAATAATTGTAGTACCAATAATTAAACCTAATAGAAACCCACAATCTATAGACTCTTATAGACCAATATCACTAATATCATGCGTAGCAAAGATTTTCGAACGAATGATAAAAGAAAGACTGGAATGGTACATTGAAAATAAGAACATACTCCATGATACCGTATTTGGTTTTAGAAGCGGAAGAGGAACAATAGATTTATTGAGTACCCTTACTACCGACATAAATATATCGAGGTCAAACAATGAATATATGTTGCTACTGTCAATAGATATTGACAAAGCCTATGAAAACGTAGACCATAATATTCTACAGAAAAAACTACGGAATATAAATATCCCAGAGAATATAATTAAAATAATATTGGAGTTGATATCACCAAGATATATTTATCTACGAACTAATGGAGATATGATCGGCCCTAGATCAGCATACAACGGGATCATACAAGGTTCCATTTTAAGCCCTACATTATTCAACATATATACTGCGGATTACCATAAGATACCTGATACAAGTGTTAAAAAATTACAATATGCCGACGACATTTGTTTATACATATCAAGACCGTCAATAGAATCATGTATAACGCAAATGAACTATGCTATTAAAGAAAACATAAAATGGTTATCAAGCAATAATTTAAATATATCACCAACCAAAAGCTCAGCAACGATTTTCACTAGACACAGACTCCCTCAGAACATAGGTCACATAAGGGTTGGAACTCAAGATGTTATAATAAAAGACAACGTGAAAATACTAGGCATAACCTTTGACGCCAAAATGACATTTAAAAAGCATATACAAGAATTATCAAGAAAATGCGAAACAGGCATCAATATACTTCGTAAAATAACAAATACTAAATGGGGAGCACACCCAGAGACATGTCTTTTACTGTACAGAAATTTGATTAGAACTCAAATAGATTACGGATGCTTTATATATGGTCAAACGTCAAAAAGTGAACAAAATAAACTTGATAAAATTCAATATTCCGCAATAAGAACATGCATAGGGGCATTTAGATCAACACCGACAAATGCGTTATTAACAGAAGCAGGAGAACCTCCTCTGAGCATAAGAAGAGAAATTCTAGCAAACAGATTCTTGATGAAAAAACTTAATGGATCATGTAAATTATTACCCAAACAGTTAGAAAAACTAGCAAGATTACATTACTCCACACGCTACTGGACAAACAAACCAGCTCCATCACTAATAAATAGTTTTTATACAATTAAACCTCACGAAGAGAACATCATAATCAATGATAAAACTCCATATTACATCTACCCACCGCTAAACGATTACATTAAACCATACATCGATATAGATGAGAGCACAAATATAGCAAACACGGACATATATATCGTGATTTAGAACGTCATATCAACTCAAATTGGCCGGATTATTTGCAAATCTATACTGATGGCTCTAAAACATTAGAGGGAACCGGATGTGCCATACATATCCCAAGAATCCATTACAGTAACAAAGTAAGACTTCCAAACTATACATCCATATTTTCGGCGGAACTTATAGCGATATACACTGCCGTAAAATATGTGAATGACAATAATATTAACAAATCTTTGATACTAAGTGACAGCAAATCAAGTCTAACAGCCATAAAACACGCCAATAAACATTCAAACATAATAATATATAAAATTATAGAAATCATAAAGAAAATCAATACTGATGATAAATCCATGATTCTTCTTTGGATAAAGGGTCATTCTAATATAAAAGGCAATGAGATGGCAGACAGTCTAGCCAAAGAAGCATGCACGAGCGGCGATCAATTTGCGAAAACTCCTGCGCTAGATTTAAAACATTTAATAAAACAACAAGGTTTGGAACTATGGCAGAAGTCTCACTCAGAAACAACAAAGACAAAAGGATCCACATACGCACTAACGAGAGAGATTGTTTCACCAAACACATGGTTTAAAAATATAGAAGAAAGTCGAAATTTTATTACAGTAATCTGCAGATTGAGACTCGGACACTCCTACTGCAAATCGCATCTGAAGAGAATTGGTATCTACAGGATCCAAAGTGTGACTGTGGAAGCATAGAAACACTCGACCATTTATTTTGGGAATGCAGGCATTATCAGCAGGAAAGATCGAAATTAGTTAGGAATTTGCAAAACGTGAGGATTGTTTTTCCCATCAATATACAGATGCTTATTTCAAGTAATGACATAAGGATTATATAAATATTTATATAATTTTATAAGTAAATGCAAAATTAATTTATAGCATAATCATTATTGTATAACTATCAATGTATTATATAAACTGCTACAACTGTATAAATATTTGTAATGGCAAAATGATGCAAATCAGAAGCCAAAATAAATAAATAAAAAAAAAAAAAAAAAAACCTTAGTTGTATTTAAATACATAAGGTGAGCCAATAAAACTCAAAATCGGTTCAGTAGTTTAGGAGTACATTCTGGACAAACATCATAACACATACTTATATATATTCGTATATTCTTACGTTTTTGCTTTATTTTGTTAATAAAAGGTTGATTGAACTCATTTTGGTACTTTAACAAAATAACTACAGGTTTCAAGTATTTTGAAGAAAACATCAGAAGTAAAAACATTTTTACAGTTGTTAAATCAGTTTTTTGATTTTAATAAAGTTTCTGCTCGTTGCATGAATAATTTCGATAGCAATTTATAGTGCCTGCAAAGCCTGACTTTATACAATATATATATATATATATATATATATATATATATATATAAATATATTTGAGCTTATCTATGTTAACAGTGAACTGAACATGATATAATTATCAGCATTCTAACCAACATTGTGTATGCCAGATTCTAATTGGAGTCTGGTTAGACCTTGTTGTGGCTTGCCCAAAACATTTATATGCATATATGTGCAATATATATTCCAATACCTACTATATACACAAATATATATATACATTTATATATATATATATATATATATATATATTGCTAACATCAAACAACACTCTGATAATATTCACTATTTGAAAATACATGAATTTAAACCCTACAAATATATTATGAATACTAAAAATATGTTTTTGCATATTTTTGTATCCTTTGTACTTCATCATTTGTAAAAACAACCAAAATATACTGTTGCGTTTGTTTCATAATTCTATAAAATGCTTTTCAAATTATTGTGGTGCATTATTGATGGAATATTGAGAGTGTAAAATGCTTGCAAATTGAATATGATAGTATATTTGTAATAATAAATACTACAATTATTGAAGTTTTTAGTTTTTGCAAATATATCACTGAGATAGATTATAAAAAATTGTGCTTGATTAATAAATTCATATTTCATTATATCGTTTTTCAACCAGAGATTTTTGAAAGTATTGATTCACACGTAAACTCATAAAAATCTTACAAAATTTTAAAATAGTTCCAAGAAATATTTATATTATTTACTGAAATTATTTATATTTAAATATTTAAGTGAATTCCTAAAGAATATTTATATTAAAACAAAAATAATCAAAAAATCGAAATATTCTGATGAAAAATGACTGCTTACAAAGTTTACCCCAAAATCTCAAAATTAAGATAGATTTACCTCAATTTACGATCCTGGTATCCCAATTTTGCAAATCGCTGACGCATTACATCGAGCTGCAGCCTACAGCTAATTTTGCAGCTGTAATTTTGTAGCTCCATAATTTTGCAGGTGCAATTTTCTATTCACTATGACATTCACATTGTAAATTGATAATGCGTAGAGGAACGTAATCATAATTTAAAATTTACACAAGCTCTGGGATGGAATTTGGCCTATTGACAAGTTGTAAAAGATTTGTAATAGATGATAATAGTTTATTAAATTTAAATATTTGGGTATATATTTATTTTGTGTCTGTTATCTTCATTGAAAGTGGCGAAAAAATGAATTACAATTATATATGTTTTGGGTTAGATTTTGGTCTATTGAAAAGGTTCTAATAGTGGCGAAAAAATGAATTACAATTATATATATTTTGGGTTAGATTTTGGTCTATTGAAAAGGTTCTAATAGTTTTAGTAAAAATTACAGAAATTATTTTGTACTCATCAACAGATTATTATCGTAGAGGTGTCGCCATGAAAATGGCTCCCCGAGAATAATTACCATTGCAGAATTTCATAAGCTCAAATTGTCTGACGAAAGTTTACCTAAGTTAATTGCTAAGTTTTAATCTGCCGTTTTAATGATCTTGTTTACTTTTAATTAAACAGATAATCTAAAGGAGTTATTACAGGCATTAGTTTTTGTGCATTGAAAATTGAAAAGTTGGTTACATCGAACAAAAATATAGTATTCATATTTAATAAAAGTAATTAAGATTAAAAATTATAATATTGCTTTAAAAACGTGTTTTTTGTGCAGATATAAACTTACTCCTCCAGGTAGTCAAAAATGTAAAATATTGTAATTTAACAATTTGAATATTTATCAGGTGCATCCTCAACGATAAATTTCACATTTTTATTTTATTTTATTTTATATTGGTTTAGTGTCAATTAATTAAAACTATATTAAAACAAATAATTTTACAATAAAGTAATGCATTTAGCCCATTTTAAAAAAGTACCAGACAATACACCTTTGATAATTGTCTTACAGTACATCAGATTGTTCTGATATAAATATTTTTAGATATTTACTTAAATATTTAAATATAAATAATTTTAGTAAACAATATAAATATTTTTCGAAACTGTTTGGAAATTTTGTAAAACTTATTGGTTTACGTGTAAATCAATACTTTCAGAAATCTCTGGCAAAAAAACCATATAATGAAATATGATTTTATTAATCAGGCTTAATTTTTTACAATCTCTATTTGAAACATGTTTCACTTTCAGTGAAATATTTGCAAAATAATAAAGAATTCAATAATTTTAGTATTTATCATTACAAATATACTCATAAATATCATATTCAATTTGCAGCATTTTCTACTCTCAATTATTAAATATTTTATTTTAATATAATATATTAAATTCTAGATTCTTAGATTAGATTCTAGATTTTATGTCATTAAATTTCTATTTTTAATAAAACTGTTAAAATTTGTTTCGAGTCGTCGCCAAAATAAATTTCACAATATATTTTTGGTTTATCAGGTTTTTTTACGCGTATATATATAATATTATTAGAAATATAAGTATATTATATATATATATATATATATATATATATATATATATACACTTATATTTCTAATAACAAGGAGCGTGCACAATGTTGAAATGAGTTACGGCTTTCATATGGAAAAAAAATAAATTCTCGAAATGAATAATACAAATCCGAGCGAAATCTAAATCATTTTTTCAATGCCACAATTTACCAGACCATATTCTATATATATATATATATATATATAAATCTTCTGTATAAGTGTATGATTTGATGCTTCTCCTAAACGGTTATTCGGATTTTTATAATTCTTTTTAGAATTTGTCAATCTGCAATTTTAAGATGTAATGAACGATAAAACTAAAGTAATATTGTAGAAATAAAAATTAAAGAAATAATTGTAAAAATTAAAAAAAAAACACTTATCATTGTTTGACGTTGAAAATATTTAAACTGTCAATCTGCTAGAAATGTTGATTCACTTGAAATTTGAATTAAGTTGAAATTATAAGATAATATTAGAATATAATATTCAAGAAAAATGTAATGTCTACATTATTATTGCCAAAAAGCAGCTGAAATTTGCCAGAAATTGGAAATAATATAAGATACAGTCAACAGTATATAATTAGCAGATGAAATTATATAATTCAGTTTAATAAATAACGCAACAAGTCCAAAATTGCATATACATTATTTTTTTGCATTTTACATTATATGGTTTACTTTACCAAATTATTTAACAATACAAAAAAATATTTCTACTTATTAAAAAAATGATTTAGAGTTTTGCTTCATGTGTCAAAACTTGATTTGTTTGGCTTTGGATATGGAATATTTAGCAGGTTGATATTAGATTGAAGAGTGCTAGATTTTACAAATTAATTCACTTATGATTTGAACATAAACAATAATCTTTATTAAATTATTAGTCTATAAGTACATTTTTACTTTAGAAATTATAATTGCCAAAAAGCAACAGATATATCGTACGAGATTATAGACTAAAATATTGAAGCAATTATGTCGTGTGGTAAAATCAAGTGTGATATTGTTCTTTTACCGCAGATACTATATTATTTTCTTCTGAATTTCTTATACTGCTTATGTTAAGACCACAAATGAATCACAAAGACAGGACATCAAATAGGAAAGTAAAAAAGATAGGATAGGAAATTAAAAAAATTGGAACTTGTGAATTGTAGACGTGGGTACAGGACAACGTGGATATATATATATATATATATATATATATATATAATTACCTACAATCGTCGACTATCTATTTCGATAAATATTTGTCCCCAATCTCAAGTGGTCCTCCACCGCAATATCGGAGAATTCGTACCTTCTACTCCATGTTAAACCTTCTCCGTACTAATCTCTAATCCATTAGGGCAATTATGCTAATTGCCAGTTTCTGTTCCCAAAGGATGGCAACAACAGGATATCACAAGGACACCAGGATTCGGGGATGTACAGGGACAGGTGTTTTGAGGTCGCAAGAGGTCGTCATCGTATAACTACGAATTAGGGTCTGTGTACTGAATTTTGATTTATGTCATAACCCTTTTAATATTAAAAATTAGGACAAGGGTCGGGGGATAGTTGATAACTATATGTACTCCTAAATTGATGGCTCATAGTAAAGTTTACTAGTTGCTGAATAATTTGCTGCAGAAGTTGATCAGCATCTGCATTTTTCTCAGTACTAGATCTTAAGGTTCCTACTATTCTTTCTGTGTTTTTTTAAGTTTTTTGCTTCTGTGAGTTCGATGTAGTTTTTTTTTTACAGTGAAATTTTTATTTCTAAATTTTTCATTTATATATATGTAAAGAAAAATAACTACTTTTCTTTAGTTTGAATTTTGCGCGTCATAATTATCATAGATACAGCTCCTATGATATTAGGATAGTGAAACAAGTGAAACAAAACCTAAAATACGTCAGGGCGCAATTAATAAAATTTCCTAAAAGTAAAATAATCTTTAAAATAGTAGATATTAGTATAAATGTGTTTAGGAACTGACATTGTGATTGATAACATTAAATGTCGTTTCTTTTCTGATAGGTATGTAAAGTTTTGTATTTTCAAACTTTGTCTAATGTAGAACTAACAATAAAATATATCTTTTCTGACAGAGAAACTCAATTGTGTTTGATTGCCTTTGTCATCCTAAGCACGAATATAATCTTATATATAACATTAACATTTATATATTAACATTTTATTATATATAATCAAACAATTTTTCTATTAAATCTATCATTTATTCCGTGGCTGATTACACATGAAAAATATAGCTAAAATATAACACCAATTAATTACAAGCATACAATCATAATATGTACAGTGTTAAAGACAAATTTACAAATAATATTATTTTAATATTTTTAATTAAATTTCTTCCGAATCACTTAAAACTAATTCGTCCTCTGGAAAATCGCCAACTTCCACGTATCTCGGTTTTACAAATCCTCCGTATTTTTCATTGCAATCAAAATATCTGAAAAAATAATTTATTTATTTATTTATTTATTTATTTATTTTACAAGCCGTTGTTATAATAATATTATAATAAGGCTTAAGTCAATATTTTACAGGTTTAATATAATTTAATTGATTATTAGCTATTTTATTACTTATTTATTTATTATTTAATTTATTTACTATAAACTTTTTTATATTTAGTTAATTTTAATTATTTTGAATATAACTAGTTTGTTTGTTGCAAGTATTTTTTTTTAAATTTAATAAGTAATTTAATAATCTTTACAATACTTTTACAATATAATTATTTTATTTAACAAATTTTAGGTTATTTCATGATATTTTAACAAATTTAAGTGTCCTATATTTTGTTATTGTTATTAATAGTAATAGTAAAATTTCAAATTATATATATTTTTGAATATTATTAACATTTAATTACGAAAAACAGCCAAGTTAATATTTGCTAAAAAATAATCAGCACGATTTCAAAATGTCTTTCGAATAGTTTATAAATTTTTAAAATCGACTCAGGATTTTTTGCAAAAATGTTTAGACAATCCTCTGAAATTTTTGAAATAGAATTAGCAATTTTTGAAAAAATATTGACAGAACTCAACTGACATACACATACACATAATAATTTTTAATAAAATTTCACAAAATAATACACATAATAATACACATAATAATTTTTAATAAAATTTCACAAAAAAGTTGTAAACTACTGATTTAAATAATAATAAAACTAATGTTCAAAATGTTAAGAATAATAATAACTTTTAATGTTATTTAAAATTAATATTTGAAAATCGCCTAATAAATAATAATATTAATTTTTAATAACACCAAATGTTATTTAATTTCTATTCAAAAAGAAAATGAAATAAAAAATTTAATAATTCAATCTTAATAAGATAATTTTTGCCAAAAAAAAAATAATCGGCATGATTTTAAAATGTCTTTTGAATAGTTAATAAATTTTCAAAACCGATTTATGTTTTTTTGCAAAAATGTTTAGGCAAACCTTTAAAATTTTGTGAAATAGAAGAATTAGCAATTTCTGAAAAAAAATATTGGCAAAACTCAACTGACGTACACATACACTTAATAATAATAATACACATAACAATTTTTAATAAAATTTTACAAAAAAGTTGTAAACTACTGATTTAAATAATAATAAAACTAATATGCAAAATGCAGAAAATAATAACTTTTAGTATTATTTAAAAATAATATTTCAAAATAGTTTTATAAATAACAATATTAATTTTTAATAACACGAATTGTTATTTAATTTCTATTCAAAAATAAAATATAATAAATAAATAATCGGCACGATTTTAAAATGTCTTTTGACTAGTTATGAATTTTTAAAATTGATTTTTAAAAATGTTTAGGCAGCCTTTAAAATTTTGTGAAATAGAATTGGCCACTATTGAGAAAAAAGACTGCAAATGTTGAAAATCAGCTAACAGGCACACACATATACATACACAACCACACAAAATAAAAAAAAAGATACGAAAAAGTTGTAGACCACTGAATTAAATAATAAATATGCAAAATGATGAGAATAATATAACTTTTAGTATATTTAAGAATAATATTCTAAAATCGCTTTATAATTAATAATATTATTTTTTATGAACACCATTTGTTATTCAATTCTTATACAAAAATATTATAAAATAAATATTTTAATAATTTATTATTTTTTTACCTTTTTCCGGCCAAAGTTCCGTCATTTTTTCCGACCGGTTCGTCGTACCGAATTCCAATAAAAACTCCATGTTGGCCCTCCACAGGGCCTTTGTAGGCCACTTGGCCTTTACGCTGGGCCAGTCCCGGAATCCTCACCTAAAAAAATTAATATAAAACATTATTTATATTCCTTAAAATTTTGGAAATTTAAACGTGAAAATTGTTTTATATTTGAAACATAAATGTTGGGATTGAACTGATTAAATTTATTTATTCTTTTGAATTTATTATATAACTCGACTATTTTTAATACAGATCAAATATTTTAAAAAAACTCAGTGCAACGTAAACAAATATTCTAAAATATTACAGTCCTGCGAAAAGTGGTTGGATTATAATAAATCATTGAAGTTTCAAATTATGGGCCGAGCTTTTTGTAAATACAAGTTTGTGTTTATTTACTATAGTTAATTCACCTATAATATTTTTTTTGGGTCATTGATTAGAATTTGCTTTAAGTTTTTTTTTGTAAACTCTGTCAAAATGTAAATTTATCAAAACTTTAGTAAGTTAAAAAAAAACACCCAGTTTATACTAAAATTCACGTTTTCAGGATCTCCAACACGTCTTTTTCCTCTACCACCAATTTTTTCTCCTATAATATATTTATTTTTTGAGTCATCAATTGGAATTTGTTTCAAATATTTTTTAGTAAACGTGAAAAATATATTTAGTTAAAAAAAATTTCACCCAATTTATACTAAAATTAATGTTTTCAAGATCTCCGCCCCTGTTTTTTCTACCATCAATTCCAAATCAATTATAAATTGGAGTATACATTAATTAGTTTTGAGTAAAAGTGAATAATTTAGTTAGTAGAAACTTTTAACCATTTTTTTTTAATTATAATAGTTATTACAACTGTTAAATAGTTAACATCTGGCAATATTGATAAATAATAACATAAATTTAAATAAATAAAAGTGCAAAAGACAGAATTTATTCGAAAATAATATCCGTAGTACGATGATTTAATATAAAATAAAAGCAAATAATAATAAAAATAAAATTAATAAATAATATAAATAAAATTTTTGAATAATAAAATAAAACTGGAAAAACCATAAATTATAACAAAATAATTATAGTAGAATTAGTAAGATATTAATCATAATAATAATCATGATAATAATAATATAATAGGTTGTCAAATATCTCCCTTCCGCCTTTTTGTATTATAAACCAAGAGCAAAAAAGCGGAAGGCAGATATTTGACAACCTAATATTTAATGTTAGTGTTTACAAATGGCTATTTATGAGGAATTTTTCATTTTAGCCTGGTTGGGCGCGCTTCTGAGAATAATTTTTATAACTTAACTTACTTTTTCAACCAAAATAGCTAATTTTTATCAGTTTATACTAAAATTTATGTTTTTCGATCTCCAAAACCCCTTTTCTCTCTACCATCAATTCCGAATCAATTATTCTCAAAAAAACATCGTCCTTTCCTCCGACACTAATAGTGTGCGACACAAAATACCGCAAACACAAAATACCGCCCTCAAAATGGGACTAGAGGGACAGGGGGAGATCTGTCCCCGGAATTATTTTTCCCCATCCGGCCTGGGGACAGATCCGGTTGGGTTCGGCGAAGGATTTGTAGTCGAATTCGTGAATTTCATAAAGCTCCGAAATGAGTACGTACAAACTCTCTCTCTAGACTTTGCCTAGAGAAGAGGAGGAAAGAACATTTGTAGACGGATTAATAGAAAATAACGCTGAACGGGGTTTAGAGGGAAAATTTTGGTATTTTTTATACCAATTTTTTTGTATTTTTTAAAGTTTCTTACCTGACATCTGTCTCCGATTTCCATGGTTTGAGCTTTATCAAGCTCCTCTTTTCGTTCCTTAGCCCTTTGCATTTTTCTTTCTTTAACAGCTTCCTCATTATATTTACCAAGACGATTTGTTTTTAGAAAGTTCTTTAAAGTATCTGATCTCTGGTCGTATTGCTCTTCGGTTAATTTAAACTTTTCTGCCGTATGGTCCTCATACCTATTGAAAAATATAGTTAATTGAAAATTTTAACCAAAATAGCTAATTTTTATCAGTTTATACTAAAATTCATATTTTCAAGATATGTCTATTATAATAATTTTCTTTTTAAATTGAAATTTACATTAATTAGTCTTGAGTAAAATTGAAAAATATAGTTAGGCTCATACCTAAAAAATACACAATTTAGCATATTTTATTGTGTAACTTGCAAAGGGTTAAAGCAAATTCTAAGCTATATTCTACAAACTTTTAGAGAACAGACTAATCTACAATTTTTCCATGCATTATTTTTATGTTCCATTAAATTTCATTACTAAAAAAATTACTTTAAGTCATGGATCACATACATTCCCATGCCCGAGCCGATAGGGTAATATCTCAAAGGCAATTCGTACACATTTTTTTCCGTATCTCGTAAACGATCAAACCAATTCCAAAACTACATTCCACAAACTTTTACGTAAAAAAAGAACCAATAATTCCCTCATACATAATTTTTATGTCCCATCATATTTCATTACTAAAAAATTCATTTGAAATTATCAATGACATGCAATTGCTCGTGAAATGATCTCAGAGGCATATTGTCTTTGTCCAATTTTCTGACTAGAGTACATATTTTCTTCCGTATCCTGTAAACTTTTAAACCGATCCCAAAACTTTATTCCACAAACTTTTACACAACTAAACAACCTATATTTCTTCCATACATAATTTTTATGTTTCATTAAATTTCATTACTAAAAAATTCATTTGAAATCGTAGATAACATGCACTTGCTCTGGGATGATACAAGAGACATATTGTTTTTGTCCAATATTCTGACAAAAGTACACATTTTCTTTAGTATCTCGTAAACGCTTGAACCGATCCCACAACTTGATTCCACAAATTTTTACACAACTAAACAACCTATATTTTCTTCAAACATAATTTTTATGTTTCATTAAATTTCTTGAATAAAAAAATTATTTGCAGTCATTGATAACATGGACTTGCTCGACCTCAGAGGCAAATCGTCCTTGTCAAATACTCTGATAAAAGTATACATTTTTTTCCGTATCTTGTGAATTCTTGAACTAATCCCAAAACTATATTCTACAAACTTTCACACAAAAAACTGATCTATGATTTTCCCATACCTAATTTTTATGTCTCATTAAATTTCATTACTAAAAAAAATCATTTGAAGTCATCAATACGATTCTCGAGACAAATCGATCTTGTCTCTCTACACATAAGAGTACACATTTTCCTCCGTATCTCGCAAATATTTGAACCAATCCCAAAACTACATTCTACAAACTTTTAGATAACTAAACAACCTATATTTCTTCCATACATAATTTTTATGTTTAATCAAATTTCATTACTAAAAAAGTCATTTGAAGTCATCAATAACATCCTAGAGACAAATCGTCCTTTTTTTATTTATGATTTATTGGCTTTATAAACTAGTACATTAGCCATATACTAAATTACATAATATCTACACTATCTCTTAAAGTCTAGTCTTATGTACATATCATTGTTTTATGTATATTTCATTTATAATTTTATATTATTAGATTTGATGTAAGTATAAAGAGCATCATATAATCTTGTATCTGTCAGCACTGTTATAAAATTAATTGGAAGGGAGATTTTCTGTTTGATTATTGCCTTAAATCGTCCTTATATATCTGACAAGAGTACACATTTAATTATGTATCTCATGAACGATTAGACCAATCCTAAAACTTTATTCCACAAACATTTACACAACTAAACAGCCAATAATTTCCCTATACACAATTTCTATGTCCTTTACACTTTCATTACTAAAAAACTCACTTGAAGTCATCGATGACATGCACCCGCATGCCCGAGTCGATAAGGTATGCCAAAGGCAAATCGTACACATTTTTCTTCATATTTCGCAAACAATCAAACCAATCCCAAAACTATATTTCACAAACTTTTACGTACAAAAACAGCCAATAATTCCCCCATACATAGTTATTATGTTTCATTATTTTTAATTACTAAAAACTTCACTGGAAGACACCTATAACATCCTAGAGACTTTTCGTCCTTGTCTCTCTGACAAGAGTACACATTTTTCTTTGTATCTCGCAAACGATTCAACGGATTTAAAAACTTTATTTCACAAACATTTACAGAACTAAACAATTAATAATTCCCTCATACACAATTTTTATGTCCTTTATACTTTCATTACTAAATACCTAACTTGAAGTCATCAATACGATGCTAAAAACAAATCGTCCTTATTTCTCTGACTTGAGTACACATTTACCTCCGTATTTTGCAAACGAGTAGACCAATCCCAAAACTATATCCCACAAACTTTTACACAACTAAACAGCCAATAATTCCCTCATACACAATTTTTATGTCCTTTACACTTTCATTACTAAAAAACTCATTTGAAATCATCGATGACATGCACCCGCATGCCCGAGTCGATAAGGTATGCCAAAGGCAAACCGTACACATTTTTCTTCATATTTCGCAAACAATCAAACCAATACCAAAACTATATCTCACAAACTTTTACGTACAAAAACAGCCAATAATTCCACCATACATAGTTTTTATGTCCCATTAAATTTCATTACTAAAAAACCCACTTGAAATCATCGGTACAATCCCAGAGACAAACCATCCTTGTATCTCTGACTAGAGTACACATTTTATTATGTATCTCGTAAATGCTTAAACCAATCTCAAAACACTATTCGACAAACATTTACACAACAATCTGATCTATATTTTTCCCATACACAATTTTTATGTCCTTTACACTTTCATTACTAAAAAACTCACTTGAAATCATCGATGACATGCACCCGCATGCCCGAATCGATAGGGTAAGATCCCAAAGGCAATTCGTCCTTGTCCAATACTCCGACAAGAGTGTCGTCTTTTGAAAAAAGTTGCAGGCGCATTGTTGCAGCTCGGCCTCCTGTTAAGAGCTCTAGACGAGATTTGAATTCACCTATTGATATTGCTGGAAAATAGAAATATTGATTGATTTTGTGTGTGAATTTGGAGGAAATCGGGTGGAAGGTTTATTTGTGAAAAATGTTTGAATTTGAGTAAAATTTTTGGGACATGAACTGATACTTGCTTTGAAATTTTGGCGATACTGTAAAATTTTGTGGAGACATAGACTGTTTTTAAATTTTTTTTACATTCACAATGATCTGACAAACAACATTGCTAAATTACAGTTGTGTACTAAAAATAGTTTATTTATAAAAAATAGCTAAAGTTGATCATCAATTTTAGGCAATAGTAAATTTTTAGAATTTTTCTCAGATATTTTTTGAAAAATTAATAAAAATACAAGGGACATCTAAATTCACTCATAAATATTACTGAAAATAGTTGAAACATGTATCAATATTATATGTAAATTTCAAAAGGATACGATTTGTAGTTTAGTTGTAAAAAATATTTGAAAGTTTGTAGAGTTTGTATAATAGTTTTTAGTACTTGCTTTGGTTCATTCAAGATATTTCAAAATTTTGTTAGAGTGATTATAACTTTTAAAATTTTCGTACATTCAGAAAGATCTACTAAACCTTTTTTTACCACTTACATTTAAAAAATCTCCTCTGTACACTAGCAGCCTCATTTTGCGAATTCGTAATGGTGATTTCCACAAAATCACTCGTTATCACTTGTATTTGTGTATCAGCCATTTAGTTTCATAAAATTATCAAAAATTATTAAAAATTACTAAAAAAATATCTATCTAAGATATAAAACTGGGTATAAAAACGTTAAAAAATGTGAAGATATTTCACGGATTAAAATACATCGAGTTAAAATTGTTCTATAAAAATGTCGTGTCAAAGTTTGAGTGTGTTTTGTTTAAATTTTGACATAGTAATAAGATTTATTTATAATATTTTGTGATTGTTACAGGATATAAATTTATGTGGTAGAAATAATATGATGTATTATTTTTATACGTCGACGCATTTGTATCAGTAAATGCATTTTCTGAAGGCAATTTTATTTTATTCTATTATACGGGAAAATAATTTGCGATACAACTCTTCAAGAGGATAATCCAATCTTCTAGAACATTTATATCCCAGTATATATATATATATATATATATATATATAAAGTTAGATAGATATATTCTAGAAACACAATATAGGAGAGCTCGAAGCTATTTCAATACAAAGTGGCTACCACTTTTATTGGCTTAAAAAACAATATATACATATCCCGGATAAAATTGAATACTGTATATTCAAAACTACGCATCTGTCGATTTTTCCGAATTTATATATATATATATATATATATATATATATATATATATATCAGACTATTCAAATTTTGCAAGTAAAATTTGTTTATATATTTCCATTAACTTTCCTAATTATTATCACATATTAATCTCGATTTTATATCAATTAATCCTCGATTTTTATACACATTGTCCATATTTGTCGCTTATCATAAAGTTAACTGCCATTCTGGCGCCCAAAAGCCCATAAACCTTGCTTAATGATCGATGATTGCATACAATTCGTGATACGGACCATAAAATCGGTCATATTTTGCACGATTCGCAAATTTATTTATTACCGACGACATTTTATTACGACCGATGAAGACTCGCAAGAATTTGGTAATCGATGGAACAAAAATTGTATACGAGGTCTGTTCAAAAAGTTTTCGTAATTTTCGTTTTTTCAAAAAAATATTTATTTATTCGTCTACATTAATGTGGTCCCCTTCAAAGTAGTCCCCCCCAGATATAATACACTTATGCCAGCGTTTTTTCCAATTTTCGAAGCACCCTTGATATTCACTTTTTGATATGTCCTTGAGCACTCTCGGCGATTTTCTTCAATCGAGGAAAACCGCCGTCCTTTCATGGGTCTCTTCAACTTTGGGAATAGGAAAAAGTCACACGGAGCCATATCTGGTGAATTTTTGCACTTTGCAACACTTTATTTCATTTTTTACGCAAAATTTAATACAAATTCTTTGACTTTTTCAATTCTTCCATTGTAAAAATCGCAGAGCTCAGAAAAACACGTCTAACCTTAGCGACTACCACAGACAAAGTAAACAGTGAATATAGCTGAAAATTTCATCATACTTTAGGGGCATGTATACCAACACAATAAAAAAAAATTTTGACAATCAGACACTCCAGACCCGCGAAATTTAATTATTAGTAATTCCGGGTACTTTTTGAACAGACCATGTATTTCGTTACTAACGATAAGGTTTTACTATATTTTTTAAATATTATATATTATTTTTATGTATTACTGTATATGAAACGCGAGATCGCAGCGATGGTTTTTAGGCGGGTCCCAGCGCTGTATTTTTGACCTGCGGCGACGCGTCGTTTCAGGTTGCGGTGCAAAATGACGCGGAAGTCGGCCTAAAAAACAGCGAACCGATAATTTTTGTTTTTATGTTTAAACTATTGTATATTTACACTTTATATTTATATTAATAATTGAATTCATGAGTTAGAATGAATTATATAAAAAATTATTATTTACTTTCCCATTTATTATAATACTTAAGGGGCACACCTAGTGTGACAACCTAAAAAAGGTCATTTATGGGAATTAAAAAAAAACAAAAAAACTAGTGAATCTATCTATTTGAAATTTTGAGGGTATGTTTATACATGTTTTGAGAATACACAGTAAAATTTTTGAAAAAAATTCTTAAATATTTTTGAAATAACGCGATAAAAACACCCTTAAGTAACTAAGGATAAAATAATCGTTATACCATATACTACATACACTCTTTTAAATGGCTGTAACTCAAAAACTACTTACGATATCGGTTTAAAATTTCAGTATGTTATTTTTAAAGGTATAACCTATCGAAATTTAATTTTTAGAAAATTTTACACTAGGTGTGCCCCTTAATTTATTATCTTCCAAAGTTCCACGTGTCTTATCACTTTATATGTGAATGTTACTAAAATGTGTAGGTCATTTACCAACCGTGTTAGTTGTATGATTTTTGCACCTTTTCCCAAGTCAATCTCTGTGTATCCTTTAAGGATTTATTAGACCCGAGTCCTTCTTGCTTATTCCAAATGTATTGAAGTCGAACAAGCAACGAAGGAATGACGTATTACTTTAGGGTTAATCAAAGGGTCGAAAGAAAGGTCTATGGTATTGGTAAAAAATAGTCTCAAAATTCAAGTCATTATTTACGATATGGTTGATAGTAACAGCTTATTTTATTTTGTATTTTGTAAAATTTAATGTAATTTCCACCATATATCTCTTTTTTATTTTTTTATTGCTTTTTGAAATCAATTAATTTAATTTTCTTGATTAAAGTATTTGTTTATTAATAACTTGAAGAATTGTGCTTTCAATTAAAAAAAATTGAAAAAATATTCAGTAGTTTTTCATAGCATTTTTTTTTTAAAAAAAGGGTATTTGATTGACTGACTTAAATATATAAAAAAAGAGAAAATATTTAGTAGCTTTTTATGGCATTTTCGAAAAAAGGGTGTTTGATTTACTGACTTAAATATATAAAAAAGAGAAAATATTAGCTTGTCAAATATCTCTCTTCCGCTTTTTTGCTCTTGGTTTATAATACAAAAAGGCGGAAGGGAGATATTTGACAACCTAATATTTAGTAGCTTTTCATAGCATTTTTTTTAACAAAAAGGGTTTTGATTGACTGACTTAAATATATAAAAAAGAAAGAATATTTAGTAGCTTTTTATAGCATTTTCGAAAAAAAAGGGTATTTGATTGACTGACTTAAATATATAAAAAAGAGAAAATATTTAGTAGCTTTCTATAGCATTTTCGAATAAAAAGGTATTTGATTGACTGACTTAAATATATAAAAAAATGAGAGAATATTTAGTAGCTTTTTATAGCATTTTCGAAAGAAAGGGTATTTGATTGACTGACTTCAATATATCAATGATAAATTTGTAGATTTTGTAATTTTCAAATATTAGGATCGGAAATTATTGAAAACAAGTAAAATCATACTATACTAATACCAACTAATATTTAAAATTAAACTACACTAATTTCTGTGAATTTTTATAAAGAGATTGTACGTTTTTATATACTATTGTGAATTTTCTTTGGTTTCGTTATAGAAAATTTAACGCCCGATCATTAGAATGTAATTGTATATATATATATATATATATATATATATATATAAATATATATATATATATATATATATAAAATATATATATATATATATATCTATAATATATATACATTGTTCTAAAGTGTTCTGGTTAAAGTGATGGATGTGTTTTAATATAAAGTGAATCGTTCCCAGCACCTGTGTTTTTTCTTGATGGGACAATAAGACAAGGTTACCCTTTTATATATATATATATATAAGTTATTTACAACTTTTATATATATATATATAATATAAGTTATTTACAACCATCACCATATTCATCGCCAATAATAAAAATTACATATAAAAAGCAATTGAAATATCAAACAGCACAGGTAAACAAATAAAAAAAAACAAATAACATAAATAAAAATGAGTTAACAATAAAAAATAAAATTATAAACAGATAGTATAAAATAAAAAATAATATAAACTCTATAAAAACAAAAATAAATTCTTACAAATCGTCATTTTAAATAATTTTCGAGCAGCAAGAGTGATTATTGTACTAACTTTATCTAAAAAATTTCACGTTTGCATTGCGGGCGCATATTTCTATTTTTTGCAGCGATTTTAAGGTATACCGAATTGCTGTATGGTTTTTAGTATTAGAAAATTATATAGGGAATTTAATTTCGTACAATTTTCTGAATATTGTATGTATTTTTAACGAACTGTTCAGAAGTTATAGGAGATGTAGGTAATAAATGCATTAGGAGGAAACAACAAGTTGTTTGGGTTAATTATCTATTTATTACAAATTTAAAGTATAAGTTTAAAGTTTAAAGTATACCGAGTTGCTTATGGATTTATAATGTTAGAGAAAATTAAAATAGACTAATAAATTTCAAACAATTTGCTTGAATATTGCATTCAAATTAAACACACAGTTTAGAAGATATAATGAATAAATTAATTGTTTTTGATTTTTTAAAATCGATTCAGGATTGTGAGGTAAAATGTAGACGAAAAATTATTCACTTTCCTGCTATTTACAAAGAAACAGCTCGCCCGATCATCGCACAAAACTGAGAAACAATAGTCCCCATCGAGATACATCGAATGGATTTTAAATTGTTGAAATCGATCCATCCATTTTTTTTTAAAAAAAAAATCGATTTACGGTAAAAAATCTGTTTATACATACACACGTACACACACATACTTTTGGTCCAAATTTAGTCTCATTTGATTCAGAATGGCTTGAAACGTCAAGAAAACATAAAATTAGCAACTCGGATTTTTTCATGAAAACATAAACTTCTCCTTCGGGAAGTTAATAAAAATAATAAAAACAAATGGGTAGATTATATAACTAAATATTAGAAATGTTAGAAAATTAGAAAGCTTTTATTAGAAAAACAGAATTAATCACCTGCATTATTGATTTTACACTAACACTTTTTCACTAAAAACGATTTTATCAATAAAAATTGTGTTTTTATTAATTTCTTTTCAGACGAAGAACAAATCTTGCAATTCATAGTTATTAGTTATTTGTTTTTTTGAATTTCCCATGTGAAAAAAGTATTATTCATTCGATGTTAAGGGATTTAGAATATTAAATATATTCTGTTATATAATTCACTAATTTATTTTTATTATTTTTATTTTGATTATACTGTCATATTATTATTGTTACAATCCTATTCATTTTATAAAAATCCACTATTTTCAATTGTCCTAAACATATTGTTTGTTTAAATTTTATCAAAATCATGTTTCTTGATAGATGTCCTGAAGATGGAACGTACGTAGGTCCGAAACGTCCGGGAAGTTAAAAATTCCTTTTGCTTAGGTGACGTTATGGGAAGTGATTGCTGTTAAATTGTAATTCATATTTATAAACATAATATATATATATATATATATATATATATATATATATTAAATACATATATAATTTATTTATTTATTAAATATCAATATCAACATATAATCTCAGTACATTTCTGACACGTGTTGTTTGTTTGTTCCCATGGCGTGTTCCTGTAAGATAAAAACTTTCCACCAAAGAAGCAGAGAAAAGTTTTAATGAAAAGCATATCATGCTTCGAAATAACAATTATCTTTAGGCGTTCTATTGAAAATTTTGCTCTTTTCTCTTCCAGAAAACCGAAACTCCTGCGGAAACTTTTACTAAAATATTAAATATCGATATTCACTTGGAATAAATACGATACGAAATATAGTTTGGGTCTGATAAATATTGGAAAAGTTGTAAAGGATACATGGATATATATATATATATAAAGTATATAAATGAATATATTATGATATTTCCAGGTGTATCGATATATGAGCTTATGAGATTAGTTATCAATACTGGCTGTTGCACTGTTTCAAAGGTTTAAGCTGTTAATTCTATATAAGCCTCTTGTGTATTAATTTCACAACTGACATGCTAAAACTATTATATATATATATATATATATATATATATATATATATATATATATTAGGGTGGTCTTTAATATGGACATTTTCAAATTTCCTTGCTCCCAAGGGCTCAAATGGTTTCAAATTGATAAAGAACAATTCTCTGAAAGTTTTAGCTCTTGATATTAACTTTTAGATAGAGCGCAATTCAATATTATTATTATTAATATTTTATTATTTTTATGTATTTCTATATATGAAACTTGAGGTTGCACCGATGGTATTTGAGTAAGTCCCAACGCCGTGTTTTTGACCTGCGGCGACGCCTTGTTTCAGGTTGCGGTACAAAATGACGCAAAAAACGGCCTAAAAAACTGCATATCGACAATTTTATTTTTATGTTTAAACAGTTGCATATTCACACTTTTTATTTATATATCGGCATTTACTTATGAGTTAGTATTATGAGCGCAATTCGATCAAAGATTTGTATAGAAAACAAGAGCGTCAAATTTTCATTGAAAAATGATACGAATTTTCACATTTAATTCATTTGTCGCTAAGTTATACCTTATTTTTTTTTTAATTTTCAAAATTTTTTTCATGCTATTTCTATTCGAAGTTTGAGTGAACTTCGCACTATCTAAAAGTTAATATTAAGAGTTAAAACTTTCAGAGATTGTTTTTTATCAATTTGGAACCATTTGAGCCCTTGAGAGCAAAAAAATTTGAAAATGTCCATATTAAGGACCACCCTAATAATATAAAATATGTATTTTAATTTCTACAAGTATTTATTTATAATAGTTTAAAAAAAATTATATTGTAAATCAGTATTTATAAAATATAAATGTTTACAGATCTAATTAAATATTAATAATTAGAAGAATATTTGCAAATCATTCTAAAACTTTTATAATAATTCTGTTAAGTATAGAAATGACTTCTCATAAAATCATCTTATATCTTATAACATCCATTAACTAATGAAAAATGTTTTTTGAAGCTCAAACTCAAATAAAAAAACTGGTTACAAAATTAAAAGTAATATAAGAACACATACATTAAACTGTTATATAAAGAGTATTTTCACAA
>NW_020537758.1:7523232-7607111 GCF_003426905.1 Ctenocephalides felis | reverse complement strand
AAAAAACTTAAGACGGAGAAAATGTTTTTTCTCATTAGATTATGTTATTGGAGGTGAATAATTTAATAAAATTATTAATAAGAATAAAAAAGGCCGTAAATTATTCAAAATTTCGATATCCAAGTGTATACGTATAACTGTTCTTACTATATTTTTGTATTTTTTTTCTCATGTTTATTAGTGTAGTACATATCATAATGTCCGGAATAAAAATTAAAAATTATTTGACAAAAAGTGAAAAAATGTTTTGGATTCATAGGTATATTATCAGAGTCCGCATTTCAACTACGAATTATTCAAAATTTCAATATGCAAGTGCATTAAACAATTTTTACGAGATTTTAGTAAATTTTATCTAGTTTTTACTAACATCAACAAATCATAATGTCTGAAATAAAAATTAAAAGTTATTTGGTAAAAAGTTAAAAATGTTATAAATCTATATATTACTTTAAGGTACGCATTTCAACTACGAATTATTCAAAATTTTAACATGCAAGTGTATATATCAATTTTTATCTGATTATGGTAAATTTTATCTAGTTTTTGCTGATATCAACAAATTATAATGTCTAAAATAAAAATTGAAAGTTATTAGACAAAAAGTGAAAAAATCTTTTGGATTCATACATTATCAGAGTTTGCATTTCAATTACGAATTATTCAAAATTTCGATATGCAAGTGTATATATTAATTTTTGCCAAATTTTAGGAAATTTTATCTAGTTTTTGCTAATATCCAAAAACTATAATGTCCGGAATAAAAATTAAAAGTTATTAGACAAAACGTGAAAAATGTTCTATATCGATATAGTGTTAATTACCAAAATACTAAAGTCTGCATTTCAACTACGAATTATTCAAAATTTTAACATGCAAGTGTCTATAACTGTTTTTATTATATTTTTGTATTTTTTTTCTCATTTTTATTAGTGTAGACACATTATAATGTCCGAAATAAAAATTAAAAGTTATTAGACAAAACGTAAAAAAATGTTCTAAAATCATATATTGTCAAATCACAAAATACTAAAGTCCGCATTTCAACTACGAATTATTCAAAATTTCAATATGCAAGTGTATATAACAGTTTTTACGAGATTTTAGTAAATTTTATCTAGTTTTTACTGATATATACAAAACAAAGTAGCCTGGGCAAACTTTCCAAGATATTTAAAAAAATATTAAAAAAACGACCAAAATTTACATATATAATCAGAATTCGGTATTCTTCATTACATTAATTCATATCAGATTTAATTAACCGAAATAAATTATTACACTAAAATTATCAAGAAAATGATAACAATAATACAAAACGCAATATTGAATTAAATACAAAAAATGCACAAATGTTCCGTATAAAACCGGTAGGCCTAATTTGTCCGCAACCGAAATCTGTCGAAGTTTTGGGTTAGATGTAAAGTTAGCCTACCGGTTTTAAGTGCGACGACGAAAAATTACTGGAAATTTTGTTTTATTATTCAAACTTAGTGAAGAAAATTTATGAAAGTATTATGTACCACGAATGTTACCACGAATATTTCATGAGAAAAACTGGTCAAATGGGTTCAGTCGTTTTCGAGTGTAAGCATACCTAAATAACAAGGTGAATTAAATTTTAATTTTTTAATCACATCTCAAGTTAAGTCTGTACTTTAACTTTAAGTCAATAGTAATTTTTGCCTTTGTTCAGGCAACTCAGGAAGATTATTTATTAATAATTCAAAGACGAAAGAGCTGCGTAGCACTCGGAGCAAATTTTAAAAGAGAATTTCTAACTAGGACAAAATAATTAAGTCAAAGGAATAATAGAAATAATGCATTAAATAAATTAGACACTAACACTATGTTAAATTATTATTGTATTTGTATTTATAATATCGATGGATGAATCGATGAATGAATGAGCTTTGTTCTGACAGCTGTACAATTTTCTTTTAGACAATCAGAATATATGATTGTTCGGATCGAAATTGCAATTAACAGTTGTTTCAATTTTCCTGATGGAAACTGTCAATGAAACAACGAAACGTTATTTATCAACGGTAAATCGACATACGAGTATATATTATATATATATATATATATATATATATATATATACTGGCAAACCCGTCGAACTCCGTTTCGCCACCAGATGGCTTCGCGAGAAAGATGAAGAAATTTTTGTTTGTTTTATATTTGAAAAGGAAAAATTTGATTTTATTACACAACAGTAATGAATTTACTTCGATTACAAAAATGAAGTGTTTTTAAGTTGAACTTCTCTAAGTTAATGATAGTGAATCCGCAAATTATCCGTTTAATTGAAGTGCTCTTTGGTAAACCACATTTTTTGTTTTTTGGTCTGACGTTAACACAAACAAAGGGGATGGTTTTCCAACTCGTGAACAGGCAACGTATAACTGCCCATGTGAAAAAAAAAGATTTTCGAAATATTCTATTAGAAATTTATCTCGCAAACACTAAGCGATTGGCCTTGCGACTTGATATTGCGAACTGGAAATTGTAATCGTTTCAAGTTTCAAACGGAAGAACAGTCGGAATCATTGGTATGTCACCAAATCGCTAGCAATTTTTGATTGAACGGTAAAATTCAGTGCGTGTACATCATTATATTTTGCGGCAAGAATTGCTCGTTGACTTAACCAAGCATAACTCTGATAACTCTCAGTAATGTCATTACTCAAATTTTTAATTACGGTGCTTGAAGTTCCAGCAACTTGCATTAAGGCACGATGCCATGTACCACTAATTTTCTTAGCTATAAACCTTGCCGAGACCTTTCCGACGAATACAAAATTGTCGAAATCGGTTCGTGCGTTCTTTATTTCGTCAGGAAGGAAAACGTGACTTATTTTTATATATATGTAGATAATATATTATATAATATATATATATATATATATATATATATATATATATATATATAAATATATAAATTAGTGTTTGCTTATATCACGACCGTGTTAAACTACCTGTCTTATATATTGATCTTGGGTGTATAAATTATAAGGGTGAGTTGTTTGTGTAAGTAGTACTTATCTTATCCTCGAAAGTGCTATCCCAAGAATAGTCCCTGACTATATATACACCTATATATATATATATATATATATGATTTAGTAGTTATATGTATATGTGTATTATATGTTTGTATGTGTGTGTATATGGATATATGCATGTATATATATATATATATATATATATATATGTATATATATATGTATATGTGTGTATATGTGTACGTATATATATGTATATATGCGTAGGTTTATATGAGTGTACTTAAATATTTTTGCCTATACTTTTTAATTATTTATTTAATTCTAGTCTCTACTACCTTTCCTATCTTTTATATTTGGTTTGTTGTTAAGTGTTACTTTACCAATCCACATATATTATAATTACCTAGATATGCTAATTTTCATACTGTTTTTAGATCCACTGATGATGACATTAAATTGAATGTCGAAACGTTTGGAAATAAAGATTATTTTATAAATCTTTGGCTTTTCTTTGTTTGATGTATCGCCCTCAAGAACTCACTCATATATATATATATATATGTATATATATGTATATATATGTATATATATGTAACAATATATATAATTTTATATGTATATATTAGGGTCTACCCTTAAGCACCTGTTTCATCCCGTTTCGGGTACATTATACAAATCAATGGGATATTAATTCTAATTAATCAAGAGCTTCTAACGTTGTCTAATTATCTATATTATCTTCTCTCTAGACAAAGCAAATATATCTTTTAGTGAATAGATAGAATGATGGCTCTGTTAATAATTTAGATAATTAAAAAAATTATTTCCCTATTGATTAACAATATTATATAACAATTTGTCTATAAATTATTAACTTCCCGTAGGGTAGTTATAGTAATCGTCCAAAAATCGAAATAAAAATTTTTTACATTTCTCGACGTTTTGAAGGTTTCTGAACATTTTGGCATACTTCAGAAAAAATGGATGTGTGTGTGTGTGTGTGTGTTTTGTATGTCCGCTTTTTTTCGTCCACGTTTTCGGGCGCACGGATCAACCGATTTGAATGGTTTAAAAAACGTTCGATTCCTATTGATAGGGAGATGTGCTGATTAGTTTTTGGCAAAGGCAGGTCCAGCCGTTACGGAGGTACGAAGCCAAAAGTGCAGAAAATAGAAATCGAGTGTTTGAGAGAACGGAGTATCGGATTTGCATGATCCAAAAACATTCAATTAGTAATGACGGGGAGAACTGGTGATTAGTTTTTGGCAGAGGCAGATCCAGCGGTTTCGGCAATACAGCGCTAAATTTGCAAAAAATGACAGTTTTTGAGTGAACTGAGCGTCCGGTTTGAATGATCTAACAAACTTTCTGCTTGTATTGACAAAACAATTGCTTTTGAGAATAAATAATAATTACATCTTTTTTTATTTTCCATAAAATATTTTCGTAATTTTGGATTAAAAATTCAAAAAATTACCCAGGCTAAGCACAGTCTAAGCGCCACTCTGGTACAAATGTTCACCCAAGTGCGTTTAGACTGTTTATGCACTGGAGAACTTTTTCAATTTTGTAAAAACTATTATTGAAAAATATGAAAATGCCGCCAAGCTAAGCGCAGTATAAGTGAAAATGTCGCACAGAATTATTTGTAAACGCGTTTAGACTGTGACCATACGGGAGCACTTTTTCAATTTTGTGTAAATTAGGCAACTATGTTTTTTAAAATTGAATTCGAAATGAAATGACGATTGTTAATGTGATAATTGATTTACGATATACGTTTGATTTGCTCAGATATAACAAGAAGGCAAAAATAATGAAAGTTACAGTATTTGTAATAATATATTTGAAAACGTTTAAAATTTCTCGAATATTTCATCACGGTACGGGAAGTTTCAGCAATTTGCCTTAAGGCACGATGCCATACACCACTAGTTCCATTTACGATTAGTAAACTATAACTTCATATCAAAGTTGCATCATCGTTAACTACTTCGACTAACAATCTACAACGCTGTATATGGTCCCGTCGTTGTTTGATATTATTTGTTCTGAAAACAGTAAACTTTCCAACAAATATATGTATGTACATACGTATAGACACGGATATGTGTGCTTTTGACTCGCAGAACACTCGTACCAGCAGAATAAGCGACGTTTTGTATAAATAAACAGCTAAAACTAATTGCGAACTTAACACAAACCCCCTGGTTAATTACGGCTAATTAACAATAAATATTAGTTTTACGTATGCTGAGATAAAATATTTTTTTATACTTACATGCAATGAACTAGATTGTTGTAAAGATATTTTTAGACATAATTGATAAAATTTAAAAATCAATAATAATAGATATTATTTCAGTCTTTGTCTTTTCTTAATAAAAATTTCTTAAATAGGGGTTGAAATTTTACTTTGATACTTATAAAAATAAATTGGATACTTCAAAATATTATTATGTACTCTTACATAATAGTTTCATAAATTTTCTTCACTAAGTTTGAATAATAAAACAAAATTTCCAGTAATTTTTTGTCGTCGCACTTAAGGCCGGTAGGCTAAATTTACATCTAACCCAAAACTTCGAAAGATTCAGGTTGCGGACAAATTTTGCGTACTCGCTTTATATGGGACTATTTTGATAGTTTGAACAAATTTTGTGTATTTTTCTCAATAACTGTATTTATATAATTTTTAGTATTTTGGTGTAATAATTTATTTCTGTTAATTAAAACTGATATAAATTAATTTAATGAAGAAATTCAAATTCTGGTTATATATATAAATTTTGGTCGTTATTTTTATATTTTTTTGAAAATCTTGGAAATTTTACCCAGACTACTTTGTTTTGTATACATCAATGAAAACTAGATATAATTTACTAAAATCTAGTAAAAATTGTTATTTACACTTGCATATTAAAATTTTGAACAAATCGCGGTTGGAATGCGGATTTGAGTATTTTGTGAAATGACAATATATGAATTTAGAACTTTTTTTGACTTCTCGTCTAATAACTTTTAATTTTCATTCTGGACATTATATCTTGGTGGCTAAAAACTAGATAAAATTTACTAAAATCTAGTAAAAATTGTTATATACACTTGCATATTAAAATTTTGTATAAATCGTAGTTGAATTATCGAATATAGTATTTTGTGAAATGACAATATATGAATTTAGAACTTTTTTTGACTTCTCGTCTAATAACTTTTAATTTTCATTCTAGACATTATATTTTGGTGACATTAATAAAAACTAGACAAAATTTACTAAAATCTAGTAAAAATTGTTATATACACTTGCATATTAAAATTTTGAATAATTTATAGTTGAAATGCGGAATTTAGTATTTTGATACTTGACAATATATGGATTTTAGAACATTTTTTACTTTTTGTCTAATAACTTTTAATTTTTATTCCGGACTTTATAATTTGTTGACATTAGTAAGTTTAGTTACAAATTAGTTACAAAACTCTAGTAAAAACTGTTATAAACACTTGCATGTTAAAATTTTAATAATTCTTAGTTATAATGCGGACTTTAGTATTTTGATAATATATGGATTTATGGAACATTTTTTGCTTTTCTCTAAATAACTTTTCATTTGTATTTCGGGAATTGTAATTTTTTTATATTAGTAAAAATTGGATGCAATAGAATTAAAACGCCAAATAACTTTTTTTTACAAATTACTGAATATTTTCTAAAATTTCTTTTTCTATTTGAAAGTACAATCCTTTCAGTTAATAATGAAATTAATTCAGTTAATAATTTAATTCAAAAATGATGCAAAAAAGCCTCGGCTGACCGTTGAAAAAAAAATGAAAATGAAAAATTTTAGATGGCATACCCTATATATATATATATATATATATATATATATATATATACGTAGATGTGTGTTTATACATTTATTAAGGGTATATACACCCCTGCAAAAGTTTTTACGGCTGTTTCATAATGTACGATATGTTTCTTATATAAACCTGAGAAGTTATGCCCAACTTATTACTCTAAATATCCAATTTCTGCTGAAGGCATATAAAAACATATAGCTATAACATAATAGCTACATATATGGATGTAGACATATAAAAATCAATATATATATATATATATATATATATATATATTTATATATAATAAAAAAAATCTTTACAAAAATAACTGTGATTGTAAATGTTAATCTGAATGTGAAAATTTCTTTCAATTTCCGATTGACTGGAAATACTTCATAATATTCTCGTTCTTTGCAATAACTTGGACTTTTGTTTACACATTTGTGCTGCAATTCTTTGTTTACTTCGTATGAACGAAGAACGGACTGACGTTTCGCAGACGGATATTGTTTACGTTTCGGCATACACCGCAGAAATAGATTGGATTGTAAACATTCCGACGAAATTTTCACTAATACATAGGTCGAAATATATATACATATGATGAATACATACATAAACATACGAAGGCACACGTATTTATCATATTTATATATTACGTTGCATTATATCTAATTGTTTTTGCATTTTGATGCAAAAGCTAAAGGTGTGATCAAATTTGTTTATTTTCAAATAAATAATAATTTCATCATTATTAAAGTATCTACTCATGGTTAATATGTAAAGAAAAGATTATTACCATACCTGTATTTATATAATTATTATTATTAATGTTATTATCAATATAAAAGCCCGTCCTATATCAAGCCGGTACCCCAATTTCTTCGCAACCTGAATCACCGCGTTGTTTTAGGTTAAGTGTCAATTTGGCCTACCGGTTTTCCCCTAGTAGACGTAAATTTTGTTTTATCTTTAAAATCGAGTAAAAATAAAGATTTGTACAATGTGCTTTTAGTAATCCCATATAAAAACTAGTGGTGTATGGCATCGTGCCTTAAGGCAAATTGCTGGAACTTCCCGTACCGTAACGAAATGTTCGAGGAATACTGAATGTTTTCAAATGGATTATTATTAATACTGTAACATTGTCTAATATTTATAAGAGTTATATAAACTGAATTGCAATGTTAAAATTATTTATATAAGGTAAATAAGTGAGCATTAGAATTTTAGACAGAATTAAAATTAAAATCTGAATTATTTTTGTTATCCAAGAAAAATTTTGTTTGAAAAAAAATTGAAATAAAGATTTTTCATTTCACGAAATACTAATTTTTTTTACATTCTCAACACAAGTAAGATGTTTTATGTATCAATAAAATTTGACGATTTTAAGACTATTACAATAACTTACACTACGGTAGTTAATAATCTATATAAATAAAATATAATAATATTTCAGTAAATGTTTCTCGAATGTCCTAAATGTAAATTTTGCAAGAATGTAGTCGATAAAAATATAATATAAAAATTACATTTAAACCTATTTTCATAATGTATTTATATATTTTATTTGCAAGGAATAAACATTTTAATATTGATAAAAAAGGTACATAAATTAAATTGAGCTAATTGAGCTTTATATATATATATATATATATATATATATATATATATTTATTTATTTATTTATTTATTCATAAGCAAGCCGTAATCAATAATAATAGATATTATTTCAGGCTCTTGTCAAGATATATATATACGTGTATATATATATATATATATATATATATATATATATATATTATATTATATTAAAGATGTAGAGAAAATGCACTATTCCACTTTTTGATTGAAAACAAATATTTTAACATAATTAAAGATAATATATATATAGTAATTAAAATTTTTGTGTTAGAAAATTACATAACATACAAAATTTTTTGACAAGAAAATGATCTATGTACTTTTTTCTACTCGAAAAAAAAACGTAGAAAATTATTTGTAAACAATGTCGTAAATTGTAAATTGTACCAATATCAGTAAATTTGATAAATCATTTATATCTAGAGAGATTTTTCGTTGCGATTATATTAGTTTTGTTATAATTATTGTTTATTAATATTTTTTATATTCAGTTTTTATCAGAATAATAATCATCATTAGAGTTATTATATATTAAACAATTACATCCCACTCAGTTTTTAATTACCATTTTAAATTAAAAACACAGCTTAAACTGTGAAGTAAAACTTTTCGTATAAATTCTACAAGTGCTTATGAATATATATGGCTATATATACTTTCATAAATACTAAATTATATATATATATATATATATATATATATATAAATATATATATATATAAATATATATATATATATATATATATATATATAAGTAGCTGTAATAAAAACCTCTTAAGCACTCTCTCGAAAAAAAACTATTAAAAGTTTAGGAGGAAATAACTTTTGTGCTTGCTCTGCAAAAATGGATTTACTAATATATATATATATATATATATATATATATACATACATATAAAGCCTAGAAATTATTTAAAAAATATTATGAATTATATATAATACATTTTGATGATTTGATTCCCGGACTTTAACAGAAGTATGCCAAATGCAATCCAGGTCATATTTTTGCAGTGTTATTTTATATTCAATTTATATATATATATATATATATATATATATATATATATATAAATTTAATGTAATGTACATGAATTTCTACATGAAATGTTCTTGATTTTAATGACGCAAGCGCATGTCGAAAAGCTTCAGAATTTACGACAAATATAAACCATGACGTAGTCGAGTACGAAAACATTAATTTTATACATTTCGAATCTTACTTTGTAATCGAAATTATTAATAGACATTCTTAAAGACTTCTATTAAATATTTGCATTTAGAAATCGATACTAAAACTAACACAATGGGTAAAAATTAATAGTTATAAAGGTAGTACAAAATTACAGTAAAGGCACAAAAATAGTAATAAATATAGCTTTTTTTTTGAATTTCAATGTGGTTTATTTCTTATAGTAGAAAATACAAAAATATAAATCTAGATGTGTTTTTCCTATGTTCAAACCCCAAGCTGTTGCTTAAAATTTATGTCCTTATTTTTTGTTCCCAATGAAAACTTCAGCATATATTAATGTTCAAATTTGCAGATTAAAATTGTGTTTCTAATTATTATTCATTATTTCGGACAGTTGCAGTAAACCTAAAAAATGATATTATTATTGTTTAAATTCGCTGATAAAACTGCAAAAATTAATTAACCGGGTCGTTGGCGCCCGGGTTGTCGCGCCGAAGCTGTGTTTGGTATTCAAAACAACATTTGACCGCGTTTCCATAATTATTCACCTAACCTAATGCTATATATATTTTTGCAAAATGTCATGACTGTTTTAAATTTGCGCAAAGTTTAATTAATATTGTAAAAACTTTACCTCAATTTGTTTCAAATTAAAATTCGCCGAATAAAGTGCATTTTTTACTTTTTTGCAGCACAGATTTTACGCTAGTAGACGTAAATTTTGTTCTATCATTTAAATCGAGTATAGTTAAAGTTTTGTACAATGTGCTTTTAGTAATTCCATATAAAAACAAGTGGTGTGTGGCATCGTGCCTTGAGGCAAATTGCTGAAACTTCCTGTACTGTAACGAAATATTAGAGTAATATTAAATGCTTTTAAGTAGATTATTATAAATATTGTAAACAACCGCAGTAAACCTAAAATATTATATTCTTATTATTCAAACTCGTTTATGAAACTGCAAAAACTAATTAACCGGGTCGTTGGCGCCCGGGTTGTCGCGCCGATGCTGTGTTTGGTACTAAATTCAGCATTTGACCACGTTTATATAATTATACAGTTCAACTAATGGTTTAGAGATTTTTGCAAAATATCACCACTATTTAAAATTTAAGCAAATAATAATCAGTAATGTGAAAAACAATTTTATAAAGTGCATTTTATTAGGTGCATTTTATTAATTGCATTTTTTAATTTTCGGTTCGGAATTTTTAAAGCAAAGGTATATATATATATATATATATATATATATATAAAGAATTACGAGAATATTATTTTTGTATACTTTAATATATGTGTAAAAAGAATGCTTTAGTTTCGAGAATGCATCACTGCTTTTTATTTGGAATAGGTTGAAAGTTAAAAGACTTTGCGTTTTATTTCGATGTTCTGTTTCTGAGTGATTTACAATATATACATATATACATATATATATATATATATATATATATATATATGTACATATATATCCTTTCCTCTCCTTTATTTTTAGAAAATCGCTTTTTGAATCCTAACAAAAGATTTGATTTAGACAAAAGACCATCAGAAGCCCCGTACATTTTCTTCGTAGGCCCAATTCTCAAAGGCTCATTATACGTGTTTTGATTAATTAAATGTAATATTAATAAGAAATGTACATTCCAATTTTGTTGCATTGTTTTGACTACGATCCGACATCAAAAGAAATTTTGAGGCGATTTCCGTCTTTTAGAAAATCTTAAATACCTTGCGGGCTTAACGTTCCATTTGTCATTAGAGATTAATATATATACATATATATATATATATATATATATATATATATATATTATATATATATATAATCAAAATAATCTACAAATCTATCTAAGATAAAAATGTTCAAAATTTTCATTCAACTAAATCCGATCCGAATATAATTCGAATCTTGAACTTTAACAATTCAATAATTAGTTATATAATATATATTATATTTTTATAAAATTATTTAAATTTAAAGCACTAACATTTTATTAAAATTGCTTAATTAAACAAATGTACGCAAATACGTATTATTACAAATAAATTAGCAATATATTACATTCAAGATTTGAATTTTCAATGTCCCATATAAAACCAGTACGCCTTTTTGTTATTTAACCTGGATCGAGGCATCAAATTAGGTTAAAGTAAAACTGACGTACCGGTTTTAAATGAGGCATGCAAAAAATTTAAAATAAACTTTAATTTTAGCTCAAAATATTTGTGTACTAATTTTGTGAAAATATTCACTGAATTTATAACATGTACTTAACTTTTTTTGAAAAGAACTTAAATTCTTGCAAAATGAAACAAAGTTTTCAAGAAATATTTCACTAAAAAATGATGGATTAATTTGTATTTAATTTTCCTAAATAATATTTATTCATAAAGCAAACAGTATTTATTAAATAATTTTGATTGTTTCTTTATGTATTTAAATTACATATAAAAAATTTAAAGTACTTAGTAAATTAATAAGCAAAATGACAAAAATAAATTTCTATTATATAAATTTCTATACAGTAATAAATTTTATAATTCTAGTTCTCGTTATCTTAGATCATACATTAATTTTAGTTCAAACTTCTGCTTAAAATCTAAATTTTGACAATTGATTGACGGGTTTGACTAAAATTTACGTTTATGTTAACAAAGAAACATTGTTGCTACAATAAAACATTTTGCTGGGAGAGACAAATATTTGCACGTGTTTGGCTAAATGCCTATTGGCAAGTTATAAACTATTGAAAAACTGATATATTATTATGTAGTTATAATTCGCGTTGAAATTGAAGAGAATATTTTGTCAAAAAAAAAAAACAACAGGAAACTAGTGGTGGCATCATGCTTCAAGGCTAATTGCTGGAACTTTCCGTACCAAAAGCTAAATTATTAATAAAATCTTTGCAACACTTCGAAAAAATTAGATTCTTGAGAAATTTTAAAATTTTTGAAAACAATTGACTTTTTTGAAAAATTTGATTTTTTTATATTTAACTTCTTGAAGGAGAAGTTTATGATTTTACCCAAAAATCCGATTCGCTAATTTTATGTTTTCTCGACGTTTCAAGTCATTCTGAATCGAATGAGACTGAATTTGGAAAAAGTATGTGTGTGTGTGAACAGATTTTTCCTACAGAAAGTTAATAAAAATATTTTTTAAATCATTTATCCACAATTTTGACTCTATCCATTCGGTTTTTTTTGGTTTAAGTTTTAAAGCTAGTTTTACTAGTTGTAAGTGGCATTTTTCCTTAAGGCAAGTTGCAAAAACTTCCTGAAATGTGACACAAATTTTATATATATTTTTCCAAAATTTTTAAAATTGAACTACTTGTCTCAGGGCCGTAGTATTTCAGTATGTTCTAAAAGACCATGATATCTATCGTCAACAAAGTTTCATAAAAATCTGCAAATTTTCATAACTATAATAATGTTTATTTCGCACATTTTAATTTGTTTAAATCTAGATGAAATTTACTAAAATTGAGTAAAATGTCTTTTATATACTTGGATATCAAAATTTTGAATAATTTTAGTTGAAATGCGAACTTGTGTATTTTGAAAATTTATATGTGAGGATATAGGATTTTTTTTTAGTTTTTTTCATAATTCTTGAAATTTTCATTCTATGCATGCTATTTTGTTTACATTCATAAAATCTGGCTAAAATTTACTGAATTTGAGTAATTTTTTCTATATACACCTGGATATCAAAATTGTGAATAATACGTAGTGGAAATGCGAACTTGAGAATTTTGACAACTTTTAATTTTCATTCTGTATATTTTAATTTATTGACATTAGTAAAAACTAGATAAAATTTACTAATGTTTAGTAAAATCTTTTTTATATACTTGGATATCAAAATTTTGAATAATTTTTAGTTGAAATGCAAACTTGAGTATTTCGATGTTTTATTTGTGAGGATATATAATATTTTTTTACATTTCTTCAAATAACTTTTAATTTTTATCTTGGATAATTCAATTTGTTTACATAGGTAAAATCTAGATAAAATTTACTAAATTTGAGTAAAATCTTTTATATACACCTGGATATCAAAATTTTGAATGATTTTAATTGAAATGCAAACTTGAGCAATGCAAATGCAATGCAAATTATCGAAATAGATAATTTATTTGTGCGGGTATAGGACATTTTTTTACATTTATGCAAATAACTTTTAATTTTTATTCTGGATATTTCATTTTTAATTTCAATTTGTTTATATGAATAAAATATTGATAAAACTTGCAAAAATTGAGTGTAAACTGATATATACACCTGTATATTGAAATTTTGGATAAATCGTAGTTAAAATGCGAACATGAGTATTACATAATTAGCAATATATGCAAATAGAACATTTTTTCAGTTTCCTTCCAATTACTTCAAATTTTTATTTTGTTCTAATATTTTTACATAAGTAAAATCTGAATAAAATTTACAAAAATCTAGTGTAAACTGCTATATACACTTCTATATTAAAATTTTGAATAATACGTAGTTGAAATGCGGACTTAAACTAGTATTTTTTAATTAGCAATATAAGAAAAAAGGACATTTTTTATATTTTTTCAAATAAGTTTTAAATTTTATTTTGGACTTAATAATTTATATACATTAGTGCAAAATAGATAAAATTTTAAAATTCTATTTTTTTTTTGCCTTATTATTTATCTAGTACATTTTCGGATTTTTTCTCGGTTTCAGTTCTATAGTTAAAGTAAAATAAATTTCGGAGTAAACTTACCTGGCCTTCCAGCTCTCGCACTATTTCTGTTATATGTTAGTATTTAGTAAAGTTTGAGACATCTGGTTTTGATGATAATAATGACAAAATGTGGTTCTACTACACTGGCTTTGTCATTTTCTAATCGGCTTATGCGGCAGCGAAATAAGCTTACAAAGGGATTCTGACATATTTTTTGTTACGACTCTGTTGTCATACAAATGGATATATGTAGACACATGAACACACACACATCTTATTCGAAAAACATATTCTAAATATTGTTTACAATTTTTTCACAATTTTCTATTTCCCTCTCCCATTTTTTACAATTTTCAATTGACTTTACCAGTAGGTATAAAAAACTCTGAACAGGGGGTGGGTTTCCAAAAAAATATACAAAAGGTACAAATTCGCCCCCTTGAGCGCTTTGCAAGTAAAAAGGACATAGATTAATTATGTGGAAATGGACTTTTTCCCTTAATCATGATGCCTGGGGCAAACTGGCAATGTTGGGGAAAAGTAGGTAAATTGTAAATGATGATGAAAATATTGAATTAGTTTGAATTAATGTTGACTGAATTTTAAAATTGAAATATTAGGCGAATAAATTTAAAACAGGAAAAAATATCTTTGATGTTAAAATTCATATTTGGATCAAGGGATTTTTTTTATTTATATTTATTGGCTTCTAAATTACATCTAATATAAATCATTACTAATCTATATTACAGTCTAATATAAATCATTACTACTCTAAATAATATAAAATGTATACTTATAAGCTTGTCTCCACATAATTCTATAACTTAATTTTACACTCCGATATAAAATTCATTAAAAACTTATATATTTCTGTATTAGATAATAATGTCATTAAACTAAATGGTTTTTGGATCAAGGAATTATTTCAGATTTTTCTTTGTTGTAACTTGAACTATATTTTGTATGTTAAATCGAGAAATTTATAATAGTTTTAAGTACTGAGCAGAATTAAAAAAATATTTAAATATAGCTGATTGAGAAAATGTTTTATGAAATACATTAAGACAAAAATTAAAAATTAAAAATTAATTAATTAATTATAAAGATTAAAAATTAAATTGAGAAAATGATTGATAAATTTTATTAAAATATTTAATCTTGATTTTATCAATAACAATAATAAAATATGCTACATGAGATTATTAAAGTCTTAGTTTTTTTATTTTCTAAAAAAAAACTATTTACAGAAGCTATTTATTATATTTTATTAGATAATGTTGTTAGTAGTTTTAGTATTTGTTGAATTTTAATATATATATATATATATATATATATATATAACATTTTGCTAGATCTTTATCTATTTTGTTCTAATGAATATAAATTATAATATCCAAAATAAAAATTAAAACTTATTTAAAAAAATGTAAAAAAATGTCCTCTTTCCTTATATTGCTAATTAAAAAATACTCGTTTAAGTCCGCATTTCAACTACGAATTATTCAAAATTTTGATATCCAAGTATATATATATATATATTTTTTTTAATTTCAATAATTATTACAACTGCTAATTTATTAACATCAAGTAATATTGATAAATAATAATATAAATTTAAATAAATAAAAGAGCAAAGGATAAAATTTACATAAAAATAATATCCGTAATATGATTTAATGTAAAATATAAGCAAATAATAATAAAAATAAGATTAATAAATAATATAAATAAAATTTCAGAATAATAAAATAATACTAGAAAAATAATAAAATATAACAAAATAACAATAATAGAAATAGTAAGATAATATTAATAATAATAATAATAATAATAATAATAATAATAAAAATAATAATAGTAATAATAATAATAATAATAATAATAACAATAATAATAATAATAATAACAATAATAATAACAATAATATATCCAAGTATATAAAAGAAATTTTACTAAACATTAGTAAATTTTATCTAGTTTCTACTGATGTAAATAAAAAATAATGGCCTCGAAGAAAATTTTAAGTTCTTTGTAGAAGAATACAGAAATGTTCTAAATCCACATATTGCTAATTATAAAGTCTACATTTAAACTATTAACTATTCAAAAATGCTATATTCAAGTGTATTTAAAAGTTCTTACTGCGTTTTAGTAAATTTTATCTGGATTTCATATATGTAAATAAATTAAATTGTATAGAATGAAAATTTCACATAAAATGTCTTATATCCATATATATATATATAATAAACTCTATTATCATAATCTATTTCCATAATATGTACATTTACCCCATGATGGAATAAATAAAAAATGATTAAATTACGGTAATTAAATCAAATCAAATTTTAATTATTTGCGAATACGAAACGCTACATTGAATTGAATTATCGAATTCATTATTATATTTTACATTCGAATTATTCAATAAATGCATCGGAATAAATTATGTTACATGATGCATTTATGAAATGTACTCACATCGTGTATGAATTAATTTTGGACTAATTATTAATGAAACCGAATGCTATATGGCGACTAAATAATGGATTTATTGACGAAATTATTGTATACATAAATAAATTCTAGATTTTGTTTGTGGACGATTTGGTAAAGTCAAATAATAAATAGGCTCAAAATTAGATATATTCACAGTTTTCTTGTAAGCTTGAAGTAGATAATTCTATTTTTTTTATAGAATGATTTCGAATGGGTTGCAACTGGGCTAAAAAAATTGGCCAAGAATTTCATTGACGTTCAGATATTTTTTTAATAATATTTCAATAATGTATATATATATATATGGTATATATTGTATATATTGTATATATTGTATATATTTGAATGTCTATTAATATTCTGGGCTAGCACTGGTTTACAAAAGCCGCATATAATCTCTATGCCTACTGTAAACAATTCACACGTCGTATAAAGTTTACCTTATTTATGCCAGAAATAATAAACTACACACATGGAAATATATATATATATATATATATATATATATATATATATTTACATATATATACATATATATATGTAGTATATTCCTTTGAGCTCCGATACATTTTATACTTTTGTTATAAATGCGAAGCAATTTTCAAGCCAGAATCCACGGAGATACTTTTACAAGATAATGTTTTTTTATTTTTTACTTTTAACTGGAATTTAGTAAATTTTTATATTTACTGATACAAATAATGATTCAGATACAAATACAATAAATGATTCAAATTTAAGTTGCAATATACACAGAAAAAATTCTTAAAGTCAACATAAAATAATTAAACGAACTAAATCTGGAAGGAAACGTGTAGAAAGCACTTTCTTTAATTTTTGTTTTTAACTTATAGATTTCATTGCTTTTTTAACGTAATAAATATATATATATATATATAGCGATGAAGTGTTAATATTTATTATTTGTAATACAAGAATTTTAAATTCAAGTATTTGGGTTAGTTCTCTTGGGCAAAATAATATTTTATTTTCTTTGTATTAAAGAATAAATTTGAAATTTTTTGGAGTGAAAAAATATATTGAGCAATAAAATTTACAAATTACTGAGATGTTAGACAAACAAATTAAAATCTTAAAAGATATTGATATACTCAAATTTAATATTAAAAATTATTATATATAGGATAATCATTATTTATTTCATATTTTTCTCAGAAAAGTATCTCAATCAAATTAGAATGATATTTTAGAAAATAAAATACTCAAATTAAATCCTAGAACATATACTTTTATAGGATAATCATTATTTATTTTATATTTTTCTCAGAAAAATATCTAAAACAAATTAAAATTACATATTAAAAAATAAAATACTCAAACTAAATTTTATGAGAATATACTTTTATAGGATAATTATTATTTATTTTATATTTTTCTCACAAAAGTATCTCAAACAAAATAGATTCATATTTTAAAATATAAGATACTCAAATAAAATCCTAGAATAATATACTTTTATAGGATAATCATTATTTATTTCATTTTTTTTTTTGAAAAATAGTAAATTTTTGTATTTGCTGATGTAATAAATTTATTATGCAGTACTGAAAGTTCATGTATTAAAATTGTAGGATTTAAAAAAAAAACAGTATGTCGAGGGTTATTATTTTTAGGATAAATTTAAATTTTATTTGATTTTAGGCTCTGCTAACTAATAATAAATATATTAAGCAATTAATTATTTAATTCAAAAAATTGTAATAGAAACCTAAATACGTTTATTTGTTTCATAAGAATTTTAAGCCACAGTACTTTTTTAGTAACAATCATAATTTATTTAAATTTTTGTTAAGAATCTTGTCAATTCTAGTATTTTTCTGTCATAATAGACATACACGTATTATGTATTAAGGTATTCAAATTAAAAATCATTTTTAATTTTTATTTTATTTTTAGAAGCAAAATCTTAAAAAGGCAGTAGTTTGTGTAATACTTCTTCCAAATAATTAATTTTTTAACATATTTATCTCAAGTAACAAATCAATTTTAGTTTATTAATATTATTATAAACATATTAATAAAAATAAATCAAATTTATTATAACCTAGTGAGTTCTTACAGAATTTTTGAAAATGCTCATTGGCAAAACTAGTTAACTTCCCGAAGGAGAAGTTTATGTTTTCATAAAAAAATCCGAATCGCTAATTTTATGTTTTCTCGACGTTTCAAGCCATTCTGAATCGAATGAGACCAAATTTGGAAAAAGTATGTGTGTGTGTGTGTGTGTGTGTGTGAACAGATTTTTTGCCGTAAATCGACGTTTTCTCTAAAAACGGCTGGACCGATTTCAAAAATTTAAAAGCCATTCGATGTATCTCGATGAGGACTATCGTTTCTAAGTTTTGTGCGGCGATCGGCCGAGCCGTTTCTTTGTAAATTGCAGAAAAGTGAAAAAATTTTCGTCAACGTTTTAGCCCGCAATTCTGAATCGATTTTGAAAATTCAAAAACCGTTTGAAAGATATTGGTTGGGAATCGTGCTGATTAGTTTTTGGTAGAGATCGGCCGGGCCGTTTTCTTGTAATAAAGTTTTAAAAAAAAAAAATTCGACGATTTTTATGATTATTTTTTTGACGATAGATACCATAGTCTTCTAGATCATACTAAAATATTACGGCCCTACGACAACTGGTTCAGCTTTAAAAATTCGTCAAAGTTTGCAAAAATCAGTATGGTCTTTTTGGCATTTGTCAAAATTAGACTTTTGATGGACGTTTTCTCAAAAACGCCTGAACCGATTTTAGAAATTTAAAAGCCATTTGATATATTTCGGTAAGGACTATTGTTTGTCAGTTTTGTGCAACGATCTGCCAAGCCGTTTCTTTGTAATTTGAAAAAAAGTGTTAAACTTTTCGTCCACATTTAAGCTCATCCTACCGAACCGATTTTAAAAAATCAAACACTGTTCGAGAGATATTAGTTGGGAATGATACTGATTAATTTTAGGTGAAAATCTACCGAGCCGTTTTCTTGTAATTAACTGTTGAAAAAAAAAATTAAGCCGATTTTCATGGAACTTTTTCTGGCGATATACATCTTAGTCTTATAGAACTTACTGTAATATTACGGCATTACAAGTAGTTTAATTTTAAAAATTCGTCAAACTTTACTAAAATTATTATCGTTTTTTTAAAGTAGGATTGATGAAGTATATTATTTACACATTTTTTTTGATTAAGTCAATTATTTACACATTTACACATTTACATTTTGATTAAGTCATTATGTACACACAACTATCGGGAAGTTCATGTAACTTGCCTCAAAGCTAAATACCAAACCAACTAGTTTTCAATTATTATTGTACAAGTGTTTTAAAAATAATTTTGTCTACTCATAGTAGTTATATTTCATCTAAACCTTTGTCTTTCAAATCCTTTCATCCTTTTTTTCTTTCAATTAACCTCCACAATTCTATTATTCCTGCAGGATAAAATCTTTTTCATTATTTTCGCCTTTTGTCTTTACCAATTCTCACGTAAACTCCAGATATGATATTCCAAGGATAATAAGGACATTAAGGTGAATTATAAAGGACACAGAACGAAATCTAGCTAATTATTTATTGATTTATGTTAAAAAGAGCTAAATAATAGAATTTATTTAACAGACAATTAGAACTAAACTTACTTAATTCATGCATCGATAGCGCTTCGATACAAGTATATGCTTCATATGAATTTTTTTAGTTAAGGCGTTTCTTCGTATGAAAATAATAAATGCAATAAATTTAACTCTATCTAATTTTCTTCACAATATATTTTTTATTTGAAATATTTTCAATTGTGGTGCAAACGTTGAAAATCTGGAGCAAGGTCTAATGGAGGCGATTTTATGATCGTAAGATCAAAATATATTTAAATAGTGAATTGGATTAGCTAAAGTTAGATTTTAGGGATTTTTATTATCTACCTAAGTGTATATAAACACTTATATATATAGAGTCATGTCAGTCATTGTTGAGAAAAAAATAATAATATAGAGTCATGTCAGTCATTATAAGTGATACCAAAAATATTGTTTTTCCAAGAGAAAATTCTTTCCATACAGATTTAACTAAATTATCTAATAAAGTCGTGATTTTTTTTATATCATTGTGGCAATCAACGTGTAAAATTAATTTCTTGGGTACTTTAAAGTATTAGCGATGAGTTTTTTAATTAAACTTTTTTTTTTAAATAAAATTGCAATCTACTATAAATAAATTAATTGATAATTGACAATACCTCACGATATACATTTTTGATATATATTAATCTAACTTAATTAAATTGAGTCAAATATTCTCTTCTGTTTTCTAAGTTTCTAAAAGTTTAGTTTTTGCATTACAATATTAATTTATAACTAACTTCATAATAATTCATAACTAATTCATAACTAACTATAACTAAACTAAAACTTATATGTTGCTTGAAAAAAATATGATAAAAAATTAATTATTTGGGAGAAGTATTACACAAACTACTGCTTTTTTTAAGATATTGCTTCTAAAAATGAAATAAAAATTAAAAATTATTTTTAATTTGAATACCTTATTACATAATATATCTCGTATTACAACAAATACTAGAATCGACAAAATTCTTAATAAAAATTCGAATAAATCATGATTATTACTAAAAAAATGCTGTGGCTTAAGATTCTTATACTTTATAAAATATAATGCTAAAAAATATTATTTGGTATAAATCTTATACTAAAATTTGCAAGTTCTTTTGCAAAATTAATAAATATAAATGATTTACTTCAAAAATACTCATTCAAATCAATTGTAAGTTGAAAATTAAGTTATTCATATTTTTACTGTAAAAAATGAAAAGAAGGGAGATTTTTTTGTACTAAGATAGTATAAAAAAATCCAAAAGTTTTATACGTATATTTTAAATTTTTAAAATGAATGAAGCTAGAAGTAAAAACTTTGTTTTAGGTAACTTATTTCTAGATAGATAAATTAATAAATTTACAAAAAGTGGTGCATGTATTGCATACAATCAATATTCAAATTATTCATAATAACTAATCATAATTATATAGTCAATAACTATATATATATATATATATATATATATATATATATGATAACTAAATAAATTTACTGTTTTTTTAGAAAAATTATAATTTATAATGATTGTCCAAAAAGGTACATAAACATTTTCGGTTTTCGAATTCAAAATGTAGTGATTTGGTTTTTGTCGTAAAACATAAACCTAAATTAGATATTTGGTCTACAAACTAGTGAAAAAAGAGTTCCGGAATATTTATTCGTAATTTTTATGTCTTTAACGACTAGAATTAAATAAAAATATATTTGAGAGAACTTACCAAAAAATTGTGCATTTTTCAAAAATTCCTGTGGGTAATTTATATGTATTTAAGCACTCTTGTTGAATAAAAATAATATTCAATATATTTATAATGACTACGCATACTAAATTTCACAAGTTTTCTTAGAAAAATATTGAATATCCGAATAAATACGAAAATGTATTATTTTGGTTTATAAATTTCTGCGTCAAGTTTAATTAATTTTATATATAGTTTTACATGAAATTTTATATAATTTATAAAATTATTATTTATAAATTTCCTATCGTGAAAGTTATTTTTGTAATAATTTTTAATACCAGAGACATTGTTTTGAAAATGTTTTTTTTTACGTCACTTTAATGTCTCTAAATGAATGTAATAGCCGAATTTCAAAAACAGAAATAAATGAAGCGAAAAATAAAATTACACGTTTTTATGATGATGGGTTTCGTCATTAAATATATATATATATATATATATATATATAAATATATTTCAAATTTCTCCCATAAAGTGTAATTGAGCAAGACAGTAGATATTAAATAAAACTTTTGCAAAACTTAAATGCGACCGACTCGAAGTTTATTTCGAATGTAAAACTTTAATTATTTCATTTAAATAACTCGAAGAAGACAGAAATTATCAAGTTTCAAGTTTCCAACTTGTTTTTGAACTGAATTATAAAAGTACACCTTTGAGGAGACATAAAAATATAAAGAATAGAACAAATTTTTATAACTTAATTTTTTTACTATTTATTATTTTGTAAACACAACTCTTAGTGGTATAATTTTAATTCATTTAGGAATTTATTTATTGAGATTGATCTAGTAATATCCGCTTCAATATTTCTGTTTTTAAAAATTTGACTAAGCAAAAAATCTGTTTATTTTTTTCTCAAATTCCTCGAAGAAAATATTGACCAGGTAGAACGTCGTAATGTTTATGCAGAACCTCATAATTTTTTAAAATTTATGTTTATAAAAAACACAAACGCAAAAATATATACAATGGGTTAAAAATAGATGAAAAATAGGTTATTGTATAAAATATAAAGTGCGTATTAAACTGAATTATTAGATATACATAGGATACTTTATTTTTTAATTGTAAGTATAATTAAAGTTTTTTTCAATGATGAACTTACAAAAATATAATAAAGTTACAAAATTTCTTAATTAAAAAATTACGATGCAAATTTATTAAAAATTCCATGTGAATATATACATTTGTCTTGGATTTTTTTCGCGTTTTGTTGCAAAATTTAATATTATCTTTATTGCAAAATTCGGTGATTTAACGTAAGAATCTACTAAACTATTTAAGAATGTATCTAACATTTTGTTAAATTATTTTCAAGATTTTCATTGTAAAACAGGTCTGAGTAAAATTATACAAGTTTTGGAGAATCTATTATATTTATTTATTATAATTAATTATTTATTATAATTTAGTTTGGAAAAATATTTTTTTTGGTACATAATATTTCTTTTATTCCTACAATGTAATTTCTTCGAAGGTTTTACCTTAAACCTTTCTGTACTTGGAAGAAATCTCAGACGAAATTGAAAATATAAAACATATCACTTGACAGCCCCTAATGTAATAAAAATATTATTTATTTGTGTTACTTCAACGCTGCCATAAATTTTACGAGATCTCGAGAAAAATATATACATACACACAATAATACACCCACATACATATATATAATATATATTTAATATTAATGTTATTACATCTTAGCAAATTTTTATCATAATGTTCAGTTTTTCTAAATATTTTTTTAAGGCTTTTTGAATATTTGATTTGTAACTTGGTAGCTAAAATTTTATTTTATTTTGCTGTAGTATATTATCATGTTAGAAGATATTATGTAATATGCATTTTTGAAAAAAAATGTAGAACATCTGTTTATCTTAGACATTCAGTTCAAAAGTTATAAAAGATAGAAGACTTGCAGTTGTTTTTGGGTTTCAGCAACTATTTTAAAATATACCGAGTTGCTGTAGAATATTATCTTATTAGAAGATATTATGTAATATTCAATTTTGAACAAATTAGTACAACATTCTGTTTATTTTAGACATACGGTTCAAAAGTTACGAGAGATATTTCAAAAAAATGCTCCTGCAAGTTGATAAACATAAATCAATAGATAAACCTAGAAGAGCTTGCATTATTGTTTTTGGGTTTCAGCAACTATTTTAAAATATACCGAGTTGCTGTAGAATATTATCTTATTAGAAGATATTATTTATCATTCAATTTTGAACAAATTTGTAGAACATTCTGTTTAAATTAAACATATATTTCAAAAGTTACAAAAGATATTTCAAGCAAATGCACCTCAGAGTTGATGAACATAAATCAATAGACAAACCTAGAAGAACTTGCTTTGTTGATTTTGGTTTTTACCAACTTTTTTAAAGTATACCGAGTTGATGTAGAATAATATTTTGTAGAAGGTATTATGTATAATTCATTTTTGAACAAATTTGCCAAATATTATGTTTATTTTAGACATTCAGTTCAAATTACATGAGATAATTCTATCACATGCACCAGAGAGTTGATGCACAGTAGACAAATCCTAGAAAAACTTGCAGTTTTTTCTGGTTTTCAGTCACTATTTTAAAGTATACAGAGTTGATGTAGAGTATTATCATGCTAGAAGATATTATGTAATATTGATTTTTGAACAAATTTGCCAAATATTCTGTTTACTTTGGCCATCAAGTACAAAGGTTACAAGAGATATATTAAACAAATGCACCTTAGCATAAATCAATAGACAAACCTAGAAGAACTTGCAATTGTTTTTGGGTTTCAGCAACTATTTTAAAGTATATAGAGTTGATGAAGAATATTATCATGCTAGAAGATATTATGTAATATTCATTTTTGAACAAATTTGCCAAATATCTTGTTTATCTTAGACATCCAATTCAAAAGTTACAAGAGATATTTTAAACGAATGCACCTCAGAGTTGATGAACATAAATCAATAGACAAATCCTAGAAAAACTTACTGTTGATTTTGGTTTTTACCAACTTTTTTAAAGTATACCGAGTTGATGTAGAGTATTTCATTGCTAGAAGATATTATTTAATATTGAATTTTGAACAAATTTGTAGAACATTATGTTTAAATTAGACATCAAGTTCCAAAGGTACAAGAGATATTTCAAACAAATGCACCTCAGAGTTTATGAACATAAATCAGTAGACAAGTCCTAGAAAAACTTACAGTTGTTTTTGGGTTTCAGCAACTATTTTAAAGTATGCCGAGTAGCTCAAGGATGTCATCATGCAAAAAGATAATATGTAACATTTAATTTTGAACAAATTTGTAGAAATAGTTCTGTTGACGTATATTTCAAAAGTTACGAGAGATGGTTCAAACAAATGCACCTGCATAAATCAGTAACTAAATGGTAGAAGAACTTGCATTTGTTTTTGGGTTTCAGCAACTATTTTAAAGTATACCGAGTTGCTCTAGGATATCAAAATGCTAGAAGATATTATGTAAAATTCATTTTTGAACAAATTTGTTAAATATACTGTTTATTGAAAACACACAGTATAAAAGTTACAGGAGATATATCAAATAGGCATCCAAAAGTTACCAATTGCGTTCTACAAATAGTACACCGTTGAGTTGCCAATTTTGACAATTTCATTTATTACCATCAGAACAAAAGACATTATTATATTAACATTCATCATCCAGCTACTCAAGAATTAATACCTTCGAATGATCGTCAAAGTACTAGATGGAACATAATTGTTACATGTAGAAATCTTTGGATTAAGTCGGCTATAATCGGATTATTCGACAGTGGCTCGGTTTAGAGAGCCGATTCTCCGACGTTACTGAAATATTTACAAGTACTTATTCAGGGATTCAGGGCCCTTGACTCTCTCTTCTCCTAGAAAGATAGGAGATGTAGACAATCTCCTACAAATGTCGGGAAGACATTGGAAATATTTAGAGGAAAATTGTGCCTTAAGGGGCACAACTAGTGTGAAATTTTCAAAAAATCGAATTTTCAATTTTTCCATATTCGATAGTTTATATAAAATAACATACTAAAATTTCAAATCGATATCTTAAATAGTTTTTGAGTCACACCCATTTCAAGAGTATATATATATATAGTATATAATATAACGATCATTTTATCTTTAAATGCGTTTTTCTCGAAACAGCATTTTCCGAATTTGCTGCAGCGATTACTCAAAAACAAATGATCCGATCACTATCAAATTTTTTTTACATGTTCTATACATAGTTCTTCGTTAAATGAACTATCGATTTTCTGATCGGATCAAAAATTGAATTTTGGTAGTCCAAAAACGATCAAAATTTTGGGTAAAATTCGACTTTTTTTTAAAAAAAACGCCGTCATTTTGTCAATTTTTGATTTTTTTTCTTTGTCGTAGTTCATTTTACAGACAATATTATCTAGTTTAATGAGATTTTTTTGATAAATTTCATCTACGTAGAAGGCCAGAATCACTGCAGCAGATTTTTTTTGTTGCGCCGTTGGGGATCGACGATAACTTAAAAAATATTTAATTTTTTTCTTCAAAAATTTTACTATGTATTTTTAAAACATGTGTAAATATATTCCTAAAATTTTGAAATGATTGATAAAGCAGTTTTTTTAATACAAATTCCCAAAAATCACCATCTTTTAAGGCGGTTACACTAGTTGTGCCCCTTAAAGCGATTGTAAATGAATATTCGAGAAACAAAATTAATCTATTTATATAACTCTCGTTATTTGTATTTTATAGACGAAATATAAAACTTTATAAATTAAGCAAATTTTATATTACACTGATAAAACACAACTCTACATCAATTTTTAAGCCCCCAACGGAGCCCCATTAATTTTTCATAATTCTCGAATCCTCTCGAATCATTATTCATCGCCGATATATATATTTTTGCGCCCCAAACCTCGGGGTGAAAAATAATTAGATATTTACTCGATATTTTTATATGGAAATATTTCTGCACAATGAATTGAAAATTGTGCCGTGCATTACAAATGACATTCGGTGTTTTTTTAGCATTTGGTTGGGGGTGCCGGTCGCTCGTTAAAAATACATTTTCATGGGTAAAATACATGCTCTTTCTCTTTTTGAGGGTGCGGAAAACGAAAACGAAGGCGGCGCGTTTAAATTTGCATAAGCGAAATATTCTACTACGATATAAGGTGGGAAACAATTTTTGGAAGGAAATAATGGAATAGGTATATACGAGTATCTGTATTTTCTATACGTGTCACGATGTTTGTGTCCGCAATGTACTCTAAACTACTGAACCGATTTTAATTTTGGAAGGACTTTCTGAACATAATGTTTGAGATTTATGACTTCAAAATTTTAGTTCCGTGTTATTCTAGAATCTAGAGCTTAAGCACTATTTCAAGAAATAACAATTTTTAGAATATTTTGTACGAAGTATTAATAATTTATTATTGGCATTATTTAGTCCATAAAATTTATATTAAATTTGTATATAAAAATATGTTACTTTCTGAACAGTATAGTGTCGTATTATTCTAAAGCTTAAGCACCCAGCACGTTTTTGAAAAATAGGATTTTTCAGAAATATTTTGTATGAAACATTAATAATTTATTAATGGCGTTAGTTAGCCAATAAAATTTGCAACTAACTGCAATTTCCAACATTGACAACTGTCATTTCATAGTGTGGTTGTTTCTCAAAATTCATTTGTCAAAATTAGTAGAATTTTCTAAAATTTTCATAATTCAAATATGATTTAAGGATTTTAGTATTGCCTATAATCTAAGTTGGATTTAAATGCATAGAGTGAACAAATAAAATTCAAAATCGGTTCAGTAGTTTAGCAGTACATTCTGGACAAACATCGTATCACATACTTACTCTTACGTTCTTTATTTTAAATTTTAATTTTTATTTTAAATGCTTTATTTTAAATTTTAATTTTGTTAATAAATGAATAAAAATAAATTATTTTTTATGTTGCAAATATTTGGAAGAAAACATCAGAAGTAAAAACATTTATACAGTTGTTAAATCAGTTGTTTGATTTTAATAAAGTTTCTACTCGTTGCATGAATAATTTCGATAGCAATTTATAGTGCATGCAATGCCTGACTTTATACAATATATATATATATATATATATATATATATATATATATATAATATATTTGAGCTTATCTATGTTAACAGTGAACTGAACATGATATAATTATCAGCATTCTAACCAACATTGTGTATGCCAGATTCTAATTGGAGTCTGGTTAGGCCTTGTTGTGGCTTGCCCAAAACATTTATATGCATATATGTGCAATATATATTCCAATACATAATCGTATATATATATATATATATATATATATATATATTTAAATTGCTAACATCAAACAACACTCTGATAATATTCACTATTTGAAAATACGTAAATTTAAACCCTACAAATATATTATGAATACCAAAAATATGTTTTTGCATATTTTTGTACCCTTTGTACTTCATCATTTGTAAAAACAACCAAAATATACTGTTGCGTTTGTTTCATAATTCTATGAAATGCATTATTAATGAAATATTGAGAGTGTAAAATGCTTGCAAATTGAATATGATATTTGCGAACGTATTTGAAATAATAACATCAATATTTTGGTAATTTGATTAAAATATTTATTTTAGGTTGTCAAATATCTCCCTTCCGCTTTTTTGCTCTTGGTTTATAATACAAAAAGGCGGAAGGGAGATATTTGACAACCTTATATCAAGATAACTTACGCCAAAAATACTGAATCAATTTCAAGAAGAGAAGAACTTACGCCAAGAAGAGATTTGTTGGAAATTGTACTGATTGTTTTTTTGGTACAGATATAATTAATTTTTAATTTTAATTAATTTTATTAAATATGAATACTATATTTTCTTTCAATGCATTTCTCACCAACTTTTCAATTTTCAACCGAATGCACAAAAACTAATGCCTGTAATAACTCCTTTAGATTATCTGTTTAATTAAAAGTAAACAAGATCATTAAAACGGCAGATTAAAACTTAGCAATTAACTTAGGTAAACTTTCATCAGACAATTTGAGCTTATGAAATTCTGCAATGGTAATTATTCTCGGGGAACCATTTTCATGGCGACACCTTCACGATAATAATCTGTTGAAGTATACGAAATAATTTCTGTATTTTTTTCTAACCCAAAATATAAATAACCTAAATCATAACTCATAACAGACACAATATAAATTTATAATCAAACAATTAATTTTTATGAATTACTATCATCTATTATCTATTCTATCCCAAAGCTTGTGTAAATTTTAAATTATGATTACATGCGTTCCTCTAAGCATTATCAATTCACATAGTGCAACATATAGTGAATAGAAAATTGTTCATACGAAATAATGTAGCTGCAAAATTACAGCTGCAAAATTAGCTTTAAGCTGCAGCTCGTAATGTAATGTAATGCGTCAACGATTTGCGAAATTGGGATCGCAAAATTGAGGGTAAATTCAGCTTGATTTCGAGATTTTGAGTATCAATTTTGTATTCAATTTTTAACTTCTCGAAGGAGATAAGTGCATACAAAAATTCGATTTGCTAATTTTATGTTCTCTCAATGTTTCAAGCCATTCTATATCGAATGAGACCAACAAATGGAAAAATGTGTGTCAACAGATTTTTTACTTTTCGTCGACGTTTTCTCAAAAACGGCTGGACTGATTTCAAAAAAATTAAAACCATTCGATGTAACTCATTGAGGACTATCAAAGGTCAGTTTTGAACGACAAAGTTTTTTAGTAATTAAGAGAAAAGCATTTGTCTATGTTATACCCAAAAATTCGTAGTTAACTAACAAAATTTTTTTTGCTGAAACTTCTTATGCTCATGGACATCATGGTTCTAAATAACATTCTAAAGTATTACGTTTTTTAATTTTAAAAATTCATCAAAGCTTGAGAAAATATGATGAGTCAAAATTTGTGTCAGTAGCAGTCGCTCTTGTGATTTCACAAATTTAAAATCCATTTTTAAGAAAGAGTGGAAAAATAAGTCTACAAATTTCTCTAGTGTAAAAAACGTTACCATTAATTTAAATTATTAAATAATATCAAGGACTGCTTTCATGATATATGTAATGAAAATTTTATCTCAATATCTAAATCTTAATGTTGGTCAATTAAGTCAATTATTACATATTTCGAGCGATCCATGCAACTTGCCTTAAGGCTGAATACCTCTTGCAACAAGTTTCAAATAATTTTGAATTATACATATATATATATATATATATATATATATATATATATATATATATATATATATAATGTGGTCTGGTAAATTCTGGCATTGAAAAAATGATTTAGATTTCGCTCGGATTTGTATTATTCATTTCGAGAATTTATTTTTTTTTTCCATATGAAAGCCGTAACTCATTTCAACATTGTGCACGCTTCTTGTTATTAGAAATATATATATATATATATATATATATATAAATTTTCTTTACGGGTGTATGATTTGATACTTCTCCTAAACGGTTAGTCGGATTTTGATAATTCTTTTTAGACTTCGTCAAAGAAAATTTTTAATATTTAATGAACGATAAAACTATAGTCATATTGTAGAAATAAATGGCAAAAAATACAAATAACCACTTATCATTGTTTGACATTGAAAATATTTTAACTGTCATCTGCTAGAAATGTCGATTCATTTGAAATTTGAATTTAGGTGAAGTTATGAGGCTAAATATATTATACAAGAAAAATGTAATGTCTACATTATTATTCCCGGAAAGCAGCTGAGATATGCCAGAAATTAAAATATTATAAGATACAGTCAACAGTATATATTTGGCAGATGAAATTATATAATTCAGTTTAATAGATAACGCAATAATACAAAATTGCATATACATTATTTTCTTCAACTTATTCATGTCGCTACTAAATTATTTAACTATACAAAAAAATATTTCTACGATTTAGAATTTTGTTTTATGGGTCAAAAATACATCTGTTTGCTATTGGATATAGAATATTTATCAAGTTAATCTTAGATTAAAGACTTGATGTTACAAATTAACTTAGCTAAGATTTAAACATAAACAATAATGTTTATTGAATTATTAGTAAGAAAAATGTACTTTAGAAATTACAGTTGCCAAGAAGCAACATATATATCGTACGAGATTATAGACTAAATTGTTGAAGCAATTATGTTGTGTGTAGTAAAATCAAGTGTGATATTGTTTTTTTACCGCAGATACTATATTATTTTTTCTAAATTTTTTATACTGCTTATGCTAAAACCATAAAAATCACAAAGGCATGACATCAAATAGGAAAGTAAAAAGTATAGGATAGGATATTAAAACATTTGGAACTTGTGAATTGTAGACGTGGGTACAGGACACCGTCTGTCGGTTCATCGAGTATATATATATATATATATATATATATATATATATACAGGGCCGGTCCTGTCTTGCATGCAATGCATGCAAAAAATGCGGGCGCAAGCCTTAGGGGGCGCCAAAACGAGTTTTGGAAATTTAATTTATAATATATTATTTATGTTTCTAATTATTTATATAAAATCTAGAATACTCAATAAATTAAAATAAACAATGTAACTTAACTCGGGATACGGAGACACAAAAAGCATATTTATTTTGCAATGTAATATCAGTAGAAACAATTAACCGATTAATAACTCTGCAAATTAATAAATGACAGCTTTGTTTATTGCTTAATCTACTTATTCAATTTTTTTTTGTTTGAAGTTTTTTTGTTTTGTAAATTATCCAGTGTTCAATTCCATAAGCGCAAACCTGCGAGAGGTTAAATTAATTATTGGGCATTATTGACGAAAAATTGCAAGCTAATTTAGTTTAAACAAAATATAATCGGAAAAATGAAATATGGGGAGTCAGTGCTTAGAAAATGGCAAGTTTATTCCGAAAAATTGAATTGTAACTTTTGTTTTTGTTGCAAATGTTTTGCATCTGATAAACTTTGAATGTTGAAGATATGCGTGGTTAGGGTTATGGATATGGAACAAATATGAAAAATGAAAGCAAAATTTACTTTAGAATGAAAATCTTAAGATTTTTGTTATACCTAGTGGTGTCCATACTCTAAATTTAATAATAATTAACTATGCAGAAATATTACATATCACATATAATTAGTTTTTTCCAATATAGTTCAAGAAATGTGTAATTTCTGGTCACTTTTTACTGATTTTTGAACAATACTTCTAAAATACGTTGAAAATTTAACTTTAAAACCCGATACTCTGAATATGTCGCGAAAGCAAGGATAAATACAATTCGGCTCTTACGATATAAATAAGGAGAAGTTTACGACGCAATTTTGGATATTGTAAATAATGAAAAATTAAATTAAATTAAAATTTGAAAAATCCAACATGAAATATGAGTATTTTGATTGAAATTGAAAAGCTAATTTTTTTAGCTCTCTTGGCATGAGTTGCTCAATAGAATAAATTGCATAATAAATAAGTAAAATGTTTCAAAACCCAAATATTATTATAACACATACATTAAAAATAATTGATAATTAAAAAATATTTGATTATAATCAACCCGCGAATTTCAATTCAATTCAAAATCAATGTATTTTATACGCTTTTAGATTATATTTAATTTTTTATGTACTAAATTCAGAATAATTAAAAATATTTTTTTTAAAAATATGTAAATATTTATATAATTTACATGACAAACTGTTAAAACAGTTAAAATTTAAAGAGGGGGGGGGGGCGCTAGAAAAAAAGTTGCATGCGGGCGCTAAGGACCCCAGGACCGGCCCTGTATATATATATATATATATATATATATATATACTATATTTACCTACAATCGTCGACTATCTATTTCGATAAATATTTGTCCCCAATCTCAAGTGGTCCTCCACCGCAATATCGGAGAATTCGTACCTTCTACTCCATGTTAAACCTTCTCCGTACTAATCTCTAATCCATTAGGGCAATTATGCTAATTGCCAGTTTCTGTTCCCAAAGGATGGCAACAACAGGATATCACAAGGACACTATGATAAGGGGATGTACAGGGACAGGTGTTTTGAGGTCGCAAGAGGTCGTCATCGTATAACTACGAATTAGGGTCTGTGTACTGAATTTTGATTTATGTCATAACCCTTTTAATCTTAAAAATTAGGACAAGGGTCGGGGGATAGTTGATAACTATATGTACTTCTAAATTGATGGCTCATAGTAAAATTTACTAGTTGCTGATTAATGTGCTGCAGAAGTTGATCAGCATCTGCATTTTTCTCAGTACTAGATCTTAAGGTTCCTACTATTCTTTCTGTGTTTTTTTAAGTTTTTTGCTTCTGTGAGTTCGATGTAGTTTTTTTTTTACAGTGAAATTTTTATTTCTAAATTTTTCATTTATATATATATGTAAAGAAAAATAACTACTTTTCTTAAGTTTGAATTTTGCGCGTCATAATTATCATAGATACAGCTCCTATGATATTAGGATAGTGAAACAAGTGAAACAAAACCTAAAATACGTCAGGGCGCAATTAATAAAATTTCCTAAAAGTAAAATAATCTTTAAAATAGTAGATATTAGTATAAATGTGTTTAGGAACTGACATTGTGATTGATAACATTAAATGTCGTTTCTTTTCTGATAGGTATGTAAAGTTTTGTATTTTCAAACTTTGTCTAATGTAGAACTAACAATAAAATATATCTTTTCTGACAGAGAAACTCAATTGTGTTTGATTGCCTTTATCATCATAAGCACGAATATAATCTTATATATAACATTAACATTTATATATTAACATTTTATTATATATAATCAAACAATTTTTCTATTAAATCTATCATTTATTCCGTGGCTGATTACACATGAAAAATATAGCTAAAATATAACACCAATTAATTACAAGCATACAATCATAATATGTACAGTGTTAAAGACAAATTTACAAATAATATTATTTTAATATTTTTAATTAAATTTCTTCCGAATCACTTAAAACTAATTCGTCCTCTGGAAAATCGCCAACTTCCACGTATCTCGGTTTTACAAATCCTCCGTATTTTTCATTGCAATCAAAATATCTGAAAAAAATAATTTATTTATTTATTTATTTATTTATTTATTTTACAAGCCGTTGTTATAATAATATTATAATAAGGCTTAAGTCAATATTTTACAGGTTTAATATAATTTAATTGATTATTAGCTATTTTATTACTTATTTATTTATTATTTAATTTATTTACTATAAACTTTTTTATATTTAGTTAATTTTAATTATTTTTGAATATAACTAGTTTGTTTGTTGCAAGTATTTTTTTTTTAAATTTAATAAGTAATTTAATAATCTTTACAATACTTTTACAATATAATTATTTTATTTAACAAATTTTAGGTTATTTCATGATATTTTAACAAATTTAAGTGTCCTATATTTTGTTATTGTTATTAATAGTAATAGTAAAATTTCAAATTATATATATTTTTGAATATTATTAACATTTAATTACGAAAAACAGCCAAGTTAATATTTGCTAAAAAATAATCAGCACGATTTCAAAATGTCTTTCGAATAGTTTATAAATTTTTAAAATCGACTCAGGATTTTTTGCAAAAATGTTTAGACAATCCTTTGAAATTTTTGAAATAGAATTAGCAATTTTTGAAAAAATATTGACAGAACTCAACTGACATACACATACACATAATAATTTTTAATAAAATTTCACAAAATAATACACATAATAATACACATAATAATTTTTAATAAAATTTCACAAAAAAGTTGTAAACTACTGATTTAAATAATAATAAAACTAATGTTCAAAATGTTAAGAATAATAATAACTTTTAATGTTATTTAAAATTAATATTTGAAAATCGCCTAATAAATAATAATATTAATTTTTAATAACACCAAATGTTATTTAATTTCTATTCAAAAAGAAAATGAAATAAAAAATTTAATAATTCAATCTTAATAAGATAATTTTTGCCAAAAAAAAAAATAATCGGCATGATTTTAAAATGTCTTTTGAATAGTTAATAAATTTTCAAAACCGATTTATGTTTTTTTGCAAAAATGTTTAGGCAAACCTTTAAAATTTTGTGAAATAGAAGAATTAGCAATTTCTGAAAAAAAATATTGGCAAAACTCAACTGACGTACACATACACTTAATAATAATAATACACATAACAATTTTTAATAAAATTTTACAAAAAAGTTGTAAACTACTGATTTAAATAATAATAAAACTAATATGCAAAATGCAGAAAATAATAACTTTTAGTATTATTTAAAAATAATATTTCAAAATAGTTTTATAAATAACAATATTAATTTTTAATAACACGAATTGTTATTTAATTTCTATTCAAAAATAAAATATAATAAAATAAATAATCGGCACGATTTTAAAATGTCTTTTGACTAGTTTATGAATTTTTAAAATTGATTTTTAAAAATGTTTAGGCAGCCTTTAAAATTTTGTGAAATAGAATTGGCCACTATTGAGAAAAAAGACTGCAAATGTTGAAAATCAGCTAACAGGCACACACATATACATACACAACCACACAAAATAAAAAAAAAGATACGAAAAAGTTGTAGACCACTGAATTAAATAATAAATATGCAAAATGATGAGAATAATAATAACTTTTAGTATTATTTAAGAATAATATTCTAAAATCGCTTTATAATTAATAATATTATTTTTTATGAACACCATTTGTTATTCAATTCTTATACAAAAATATTATAAAATAAATATTTTAATAATTTATTATTTTTTTACCTTTTTCCGGCCAAAGTTCCGTCATTTTTTCCGACCGGTTCGTCGTACCGAATTCCAATAAAAACTCCATGTTGGCCCTCTACAGGGCCCTTGTAGGCCACTTGGCCTTTACGCTGGGCCAGTCCCGGAATCCTCACCTGAAAAATAAATATTAATCAACATCTGTCTTTTTTGAATTTTTTGGAAATTCAAAAACCGTTAGAAACATAAATATTGGGATTGAGATAATTTAATCAGCTGAACTGTTTTTTTGTAATTAAATGGTAAATATTTTTTTGACATTTTTAATGAAGAATTTTAGTCATGGGATTATAAAAAATCATTAAATTTGTAAATAATTGGTTGAGCTTTTTGGACATTCAAGCTTGTATTATATTACTATAATTGTTTCTCCTATAATAATTTTTTGAGTCATTAATTGGAATTCGCTTCAAGTAGTTTCTTTTGAACGTCAAAAATTTCGTTAGTAAAAAATTTTTACACCCAGTTTATTCTAAAATTCATGTTTTCAAGATCTCCAAAACCCATTTCTCCTCTACCATCAATTCCAAATCAATTATTCTCAAAAAAACATCGTCCTTTCCTCCGACACTAATAGTGTGCGACACAAAATACCGCAAACGTCGCCCTCAAAACGGGACCAGAGGGACAGGGGGGATCTGTCCCCGGACTTATTTTTCCCCATCCGGCCTGGGGACAGATCCGGTTGGGTTCGGCGAAGGATTTGTAGTCGAATTCGTGAATTTCATAAAGCTCCGGAAATGAGTACGTACAAACTCTCTCTCTAGACTTTGACTAGAGACCGAGGAGAAAGAACATTTAGAGACGGATTAATAGAAAATAGCGCTGAACGGGGTTTGGGGGGAAAATTTTGGTATTTTTTATAACGGTTTTTTTATATTTTTTAAAAATTTTTACCTGACACCTGTCACCAATTTCCATGGTTTGAGCTTTATCGAGCTCCTCTTTTCGTTCCTTAGCCCTCTGCATTTTTCTTTCTTTAACAGCTTCTTCATTATATTTACCAAGACGATTTGTTTTTAGGAAGTTCTTCAAAGTATCCGATCTTTGGTCGTATTGCTCCTCTGTTAATTTAAACTTTTCTGCCGTATGGTCCTCATACCTATTGAAAAATATAGTTAATTGAAAATTTTAACCAAAATAGCTAATTTTTATCAGTTTATACTAAAATTCATGTTTTCAAGATTAGCCTATTATAATAATTTTTTTTAAATTGAAATTTACATTAATTAGTCTTGAGTAAAATTGAAAAATATAGTTAGGCTCATACCTAAAAATTAGATCAATTTGCATATTTTACTGTGTAACTTGCAAAGGGTTAAAGCAAATTCTAAGCTATATTCTACAAACTTTTAGAGAACAGACTAATCTACAATTTTTCCATGCATGATTTTTATGTTCCATTAAATTTCATTACTAAAAAAATTACTTTAAGTCATGGATCACATACATTCCCATGCCCGAGCCGATAGGATAAGATCCCAAAGGCAATTCGTACACATTTTTTTCCGTATCTCGTAAACGATCAAACCAATTCCAAAACTACATTCCACAAACTTTTACGTAACAAAACAACCAATAATTCCCTCATACACACTTTTTATGTCCTTTATACTTTCATTACTAAAAAATTCATTTGAAGTCATCGATGACATGCACTCGCATGTGGGATATTATCTTAGCGGCAAATCGTCTTTGACTAACAATCCGACAAAAGTACACATTTCGTTCATCTACATTCTACAAACATTTATACAACTAAACTGTCTATATTTCCTTCATATATAATCTTTATGTTCCATGATTTTTCATTACTAAAAAATTTATTCGAAGTCATCAATAACATGCAATTGCTTTGGGATGATAACAGAGGTATATTGTCTTTGTCCAATTTTCTGACTAGAGTACATATTTTCTTCCGTATCTTGTAAACGCTTAAACCGATCCCAAAAATGTTATTCTACAAATTTTCACACAACTAAACAACCTATATTTCTTCCATACATAATTTTTATGTCTCATTAAATTTCATTACTAAAAAAGTCACTTGAAGTCATCGATGACATGGACGTGCTCGACCTCAGAGGCAAATCGTCCTTGTCAAATACTCTGATAAAAGTATACAATTTTCTCCGTATCTCGTAAAGGCTTAAACCGATCCCACAACTCAATTTCACAAACTTTTTTACACCATACTGATTTATAATTCCCTCATACATAATATTTAATTCCCATCAAATTTTATTACTGAAAAACTTATTTGAATTCATCGATAAGATCCTAGAAACAAATCGTTCTTGTCCCTCTGACTAGGGTTCACATTTTCTTCCGTATCTCGCAAACGATTGGACCGATATTAAAACTAGATACTACAAACTTTTATACCAGAAACTGATCTATAATTTCCTCATACATAGTATTTATTTCCCATTAAATTTCATTACTAAAAATCACACTTAAAGTCGTAGATTCGATCCTAGAGACAAACCGTCCTTGTCCATCTGACAAGAGTATACATTTTTCTCCGTATCTCGTAAAAGAACCAATACCAAAACTACATTCTACAAACTTTTATACCAAAAACTGATCTATGATTTTCCCATACCTAATTTTTATGTCTCATTAAATTTCATTACTAAAAAAAATCATTTGAAGCCATCAATACGATTCTCGAGACAAATCGATCTTGTCTCTCTACACATAAGAGTACACATTTTCCTCCGTATCTCGCAAATGTTTGAACCAATCCCAAAACTACATTCTACAAACTTTTAGATAACTAAACAACCTATAATTCTTCCATACATAATTTTTATGTTTAATCAAATTTCATTACTAAAAAAGTCATTTGAAGTCATCAATAACATCCTAGAGACAAATCGTCCTTTTTTTTATTTATGATTTATTGGCTTTATAAACTAGTACATTAGCCATATACTAAATTACATAATATCTACACTATCTCTTAAAGTCTAGTCTTATCATTGTTTTATGTATGTTTCATTTATAATTTTATATTATCAGATTTGATGTAAGTATAAAGAGCACCATATAATCTTGTATCTGTCAGCACTGTTATAAAATTAATTGGAAGGGAGATTTTTTGTTTGATTATTGCCTTAAATCGTCCTTATATATCTGACAAGAGTACACATTTTGTTATGTATCTCATGAACGATTAGACCAATCCTAAAACTTTTACCCAACTAAACAGCCAATAATTTCCCCATACACAATATTTATGTCCCTTACACTTTCATTACTAAAAAACTCAGTTGAAGTCATCGATAACATGCACCCGCATGCCCGAATCGATAAGGTATGCCAAAGGCAAATCGTACACATTTTTCTTCATATTTCGCAAACAATCAAACCAATCCCAAAACTATATTCCACGAACTTTTACGTACAAAAACAGCCAATAATTCCCCCATACATAGTTTTTATGTCCCATTATTTTTAATTACTAAAAACTTCACTGGAAGACTCTCTCTGACAAGAGTACACATTTTTCTTTGTATCTCGCAAACGATTCAACGGATTTAAAAACTTTATTTCACAAACATTTACAGAACTAAACAATTAATAATTCCCTCATACACAATTTTTATGTCCTTTATACTTTCATTACTAAATACCTAACTTGAAGTCATCAATACGATGCTAAAAACAAATCGTCCTTATTTCTCTGACTTGAGTACACATTTACCTCCGTATTTTGCAAACGAGTAGACCAATCCCAAAACTATATCCCACAAACTTTTACACAACTAAACAGCCAATAATTCCCTCATACACAATTTTTATGTCCTTTACACTTTCATTACTAAAAAACTCATTTGAAATCATCGATGACATGCACCCGCATGCCCGAGTCGATAAGGTATGCCAAAGGCAAACCGTACACATTTTTCTTCATATTTCGCAAACAATCAAACCAATACCAAAACTATATCTCACAAACTTTTACGTACAAAAACAGCCAATAATTCCACCATACATAGTTTTTATGTCCCATTAAATTTCATTACTAAAAAACCCACTTGAAATCATCGGTACAATCCCAGAGACAAACCATCCTTGTATCTCTGCATAGAGTACATTTTATTATGTATCTCGTAAATGCTTAAACCAATCTCAAAACACTATTCGACAAACATTTACACAACAATCTGATCTATATTTTTCCCATACACAATTTTTATGTCCTTTACACTTTCATTACTAAAAAACTCACTTGAAATCATCGATGACATGCACACTCATGCCCGAGTCGATAAGGTATGCCAAATCAAATCGTACACATTTTTCTTCATATTTTGCAAACAATCAAACCAATCCCAAAACTATATTTCACAAACTTTTACGTACAAAAACAGCCAATAATTCCCCGATACATAGTTTTTATGTCCCATTAAATTTCATTACTAAAAAAGTCACTTGAAGTCATCGATATGATTCCAGAGACAAACCGTCCTTGTCTCTCTGATTAGAGTACACATTTTTCTTTGTATTTCGCAAACGAGTGAACCGATTCCAAAACTTTATTTCACAAACTTTTACACAACTAAACAACCAATAATCCCCCATACACAATTTCCATGTCCTTTACACTTTCATTACTAAAAAACTCACTTGAAATCATCGATGACATGCACCCGCATGCCCGAATCGATAGGGTAAGATCCCAAAGGCAATTCGTCCTTGTCCAATACTCCGACGAGAGTGTCGTCTTTTGAAAAAAGTTGCAGGCGCATTGTTGCAGCTCGGCCTCCTGTTAAGAGCTCTAGACGAGATTTGAATTCACCTATTGATATTGCTGGGGAATAGAAATATTGATTGATTTTGTGTGTGAATTTGAAGGAAATCGGGGGGAAGGGTTAATTGTAAAAAATGTTTGAATTTGAGTGATATTTTTGGGGAATGAGTTGGTACTTGTTTTGAAATTTTGGCGATACTGTAAAATTTTGTGGAGACAAAGACAGGTTTTAATTTTTTTTTTACGTTCACAATGATCTTGTAAATAACATTGCTAAATTACAATTGTGTACTAAAAATAGTTTATTTATAAAAAATAACTAAAGTAGAAAACACATTTCAAGCAGTAGTATAATATTGATATTCATTCGTGGTCAGTTTTTTTTCAATTAACAGATGTATGAAAAATCTAAATTTACGTATAGATATTTCTTAAAATAGTTTAAATATGTATTATTATTATATGTGAATTTCAAAAAGATCCGACTTGTAGTTTAATTACATTTTTTTAAAAAAAATGGTAATGTTTTGCCAAAAATGTTCAGTACTTGCTTCGGTTTAAAATTCTCATTATTCTTCGAAAAGAAATAGAAAATTTAGGATATTTTTTTGATTTTTGGCAAATATCATACGAAAGCACCCCTTTTCAGTTAGATTGGGAAAAACTAGATAAAATTTACTACGATTTCATGCCAACATTCATATACACCCCTATATAAAAATTTGGAATAGAACGACTATAAATTCATTCTTTTATATTCTTTAGCATTTTTTAGAAATTTCGGGTCATTTTTTTGGTTTTTGTCAAATAACTCACAAATATCATACAAAAGCACCACTTTTCGGTTTTATAGAAAACATTCAGAAAGATCTATTAAACTTTTTTTTACCACTTACATTTAAAAAATCTCCTCTGTACACTAGCAGCCTCATTTTGCGAATTCGTGATAGTGATTTCCACAAAATCACTTGTGATCACTTGTATTTGTGTATCAGCCATTTAGTTTCATAAAATTATCAAAAATTATTAAAAATTACTAAAAAAATATCTATCTAAGATATAAAACTGGATATAAAAACGTTAAAAAATGTGAAGATATTTCACGGATTAAAATACATCAGTTAAAATTGTTCTATAAAAATGTCGTGTCAAAGTTTGAGTGTGTTTTGTTTAAATTTTGACATAGTAATAAAATTTAATTATAATATTTTGTGATTATCACAGGATATAAATTTATGTTGTAGAAATAATGTGATGTATTATTTTTATACGTCGACGCATTTGTATCAGTAAATGCATTTTCTGAAGGCAATTTTATTTTATTCTATTATACGGGAAAATAATTTGCGATACAACTCTTCAAGAGAATAATCCAATCTTCTAGAACATTTATATCCCAGTATATATATATATATATATATATATATATAAAGTTAGATAGATATATTCTAGAAACACAATATGGGAGAGCTCGAAGCTATTTCAATACAAAGTGGCTACCACTTTTATTGGCTTAGAAAACAATATATACATATCCCGGATAAAATTGAATACTGTATATTCAAAACTACGCATCTGTCGATTTTTTCGAATTTATATGTATATATATATATATATATATATATATCAGACTATTCAAATTTTGCAACTAAAATTGCTTATATATTTCCATTAACTTCTCTAATTATTATTATATATCAATCTCGATTTTATATCAATTAATCCTCGATTTTTATACACATTGTCCATATTTGTCGCTTATCATAAAGTTAACTGCCATTCTGGCGCCCAAAAGCCCATAAACCTTGCTTAATGATCGATGATTGCATACAATTCGTGATACGGACCATAAAATCGGTCATATTTTGCACGATTCGCAAATTTATTTATTACCGACGACATTTTATTACGACCGATGAAGACTCGCAAGAATTTGGTAATCGATGGAACAAAAATTGTATACGAGGTCTGTTCAAAAAGTTTTCGTAATTTTCGTTTTTTCAAAAAAATATTTATTTATTCGTCTACATTAATGTGGTCCCCTTCAAAGTAGTCCCCCCAGATATAATACACTTATGCCAGCGTTTTTTCCAATTTTCGAAGCACCCTTGATATTCACTTTTTGATATGTCCTTGAGCACTCTCGGCGATTTTCTTCAATCGAGGAAAACCGCCGTCCTTTCATGGGTCTCTTCAACTTTGGGAATAGGAAAAAGTCACACGGAGCCATATCTGGTGAATTTTTGCACTTTGCAACACTTTATTTCATTTTTTACGCAAAATTTAATACAAATTCTTTGACTTTTTCAATTCTTCCATTGTAAAAATCGCAGAGCTCAGAAAAACACGTCGAACCTTAGCGACTACCACAGACAAAGTAAACAGTAAATATAGCTGAAAATTTCATCATACTTTAGGGGCATATATACCAACACAATAAAAAAAAATTTTGACAATCAGACACTCCAGACCCGCGAAATTTAATATTAGTAATTCCGGGTACTTTTTGAACAGACCATGTATTTCGTTACTAACGATAAGGTTTTACTATATTTTTTAAATATTATATATTATTTTTATGTATTACTGTATACGAAACGCGAGATCGCAGCGATGGTTTTTAGGCGGGTCCCAGCGCTGTATTTTTGACCTGCGGCGACGCGTTGTTTTAGGTTGCGGTGAAAAATGACGCGAAACCCGGCCTAAAAAACTGCGAACCGATAATATTTGTTTTTATGCTTAAACAGTCGCATATTTACACTTTATATTTATATTAATATCTGAATTCATGAGTTAGAATGAATTTTATACAAAATTATTATTAACTTGCCTATTTATTATAATACTTAAGGGGCACACCTAGTGTGACAACCTAAAAAAGGTCATTTATGGGAATTAAAAAAAAAAACAAAAAAACTAGTGAATCTATCTATTTGAAATTTTGAGGGTATGTTTATACATGTTTTGAGAATACACAGTAAAATTTTTGAAGAAAAATCTTAAATATTTTGGAAATGACACGATAAAAGCACTTTTAAGTAACTAAGGATAAAATCGTTATACCATATACTACATATACTCTTTTAAATGGCTATAACTCAAAAACTATTTAAGATATCAATTTAAAATTTTAGTATGTTATTTTTAAAGGTATAACCTATCGAAATTCAATTTTTAGAAAATTTCACACTAGGTGTGCCCCTTAATTTATTATCTTCCAAAGTTCCACGTGTCTTATCAGTTTATATCTAAATGTTACTAAAATGTGTAGGTCATTTACCAACCGTGTTAGTTGTATGATTTTTGCACCTTTTCCCAAGTCAATCTCTGTGTATCCTTTAAGGATTTATTAGACCCGAGTCCTTCTTGCTTATTCCAAATGTATTGAAGTCGAACAAGCAACGAAGGAATGACGTATTACTTTAGGGTTAATCAAAGGGTCGAAAGAAAGGTCTATGGTATTGGTAAAAAATAGTCTCGAAATTCAAGTCATTATTTACTATATGGTTGATAGTAACAGCTTATTTTATTTTGCATTTTATAAAATTTAATATAGTGGAGAGGATCCGTCATATAACGTTTTTTTTATTCTTTTATTACCTTTTTGAAATCAATTAATTTAATTTTCTTGATTAAAGTATTTGTTTATTAATAACTTGAAGAATTGTGCTTTCAATTAAAAAAAATTGAAAAAATATTCAGTAGTTTTTCATAGCATTTTTTTTTTAAAAAAAGGGTATTTGATTGACTGACTTAAATATATAAAAAAAGAGAAAATATTTAGTAGCTTTTTATGGCATTTTCGAAAAAAGGGTGTTTGATTTACTGACTTAAATATATAAAAAAGAGAAAATATTAGCTTGTCAAATATCTCTCTTCCGCTTTTTTGCTCTTGGTTTATAATACAAAAAGGCGGAAGGGAGATATTTGACAACCTAATATTTAGTAGCTTTTCATAGCATTTTTTTTAACAAAAAGGGTTTTGATTGACTGACTTAAATATATAAAAAAAGAAAGAATATTTAGTAGCTTTTTATAGCATTTTCGAAAAAAAAGGGTATTTGATTGACTGACTTAAATATATAAAAAAAGAGAAAATATTTAGTAGCTTTCTATAGCATTTTCGAATAAAAGGGTATTTGATTGACTGACTTAAATATATAAAAAAAGAAAGAATATTTAGTAGCTTTTTATAGCATTTTCGAAAAAAAAAGGGTATTTGATTGACTGACTTAAATATAGCAACGAGAGATTTGTAGATTTTGTAATTTTTAAATATTAGGATCGGAAATTATTGAAAACAAGTTAAATCATACTATACTAATACCAACTAATATTTAAAATTAAACTACACTAATTTTTGTAAATTTGTATAAAGAGATTGTACGTTTTATATACTATTGTGAATTTTCTTTGGTTTCGTTATAGAAAATTTAACGCCCGATCATTAGAATGTAATATTGTATATATATATATATATATATATATATATATATATATATATATATATATATATATATATATATATATATATATATATATATACATTGTTCTAAAGTGTTCTGGTTAAAGTGATGGATGTGTTTTAATATAAAGTGAATCGTTCCCAGCACCTGTGTTTTTTCTTGATGGGACAATAAGACAAGGTTACCCTTTTATATATATATATATATAAGTTATTTACAACTTTTATATATATATATATAATATAAGTTATTTACAACCATCACCATATTCATCGCCAATAATAAAAATTACATATAAAAAGCAATTGAAATATCAAACAGCACAGGTAAACAAATAAAAAAAAACAAATAACATAAATAAAAATGAGTTAACAATAAAAAAATAAAATTATAAACAGATAGTATAAAATAAAAAATAATATAAACTCTATAAAAACAAAAATAAATTCTTACAAATCGTCATTTTAAATAATTTTCGAGCAGCAAGAGTGATTATTGTACTAACTTTATCTAAAAAATTTCACGTTTGCATTGCGGGCGCATATTTCTATTTTTTGCAGCGATTTTAAGGTATACCGAATTGCTGTATGGTTTTTAGTATTAGAAAATTATATAGGGAATTTAATTTCGTACAAATTTTCTGAATATTGTATGTATTTTTAACGAACTGTTCAGAAGTTATAGGAGATGTAGGTAATAAATGCATTAGGAGGAAACAACAAGTTGTTTGGGTTAATTATCTATTTATTACAAATTTAAAGTATAAGTTTAAAGTTTAAAGTATACCGAGTTGCTTTATGGATTTATAATGTTAGAGAAAATTAAAATAGACTAATAAATTTCAAACAATTTGCTTGAATATTGCATTCAAATTAAACACACAGTTTAGAAGATATAATGAATAAATTAATTGTTTTTGATTTTTTAAAATCGATTCAGGATTGTGAGGTAAAATGTAGACGAAAAATTATTCACTTTCCTGCTATTTACAAAGAAACAGCTCGCCCGATCATCGCACAAAACTGAGAAACAATAGTCCCCATCGAGATACATCGAATGGATTTTAAATTGTTGAAATCGATCCATCCATTTTTTTAAAAAAAATCGATTTACGGTAAAAAATCTGTTTATACATACACACGTACACACACATACTTTTGGTCCAAATTTAGTCTCATTTGATTCAGAATGGCTTGAAACGTCAAGAAAACATAAAATTAGCAACTCGGATTTTTCATGAAAACATAAACTTCTCCTTCGGGAAGTTAATAAAAATAATAAAAACAAATGGGTAGATTATATAACTAAATATTAGAAATGTTAGAAAATTAGAAAGCTTTATTAAGAAAAACAGAATTAATCACCTGCATGATAGATTTTACACTAACACTTTTTCACTAAAAACGATTTTATCAATAAAAATTGTGTTTTTATTAATTTCTTGTCAGACAAAGAACAAATCTTGCAATTCAAATTTATTAGTTATTTGTTTTTTTTAATTTTTCATGTGAAAAAAAGTATTATTCATTCGATGTTAAGGGATTTAGAATATTAAATATATTCTGTTATATAATTCACTCATTTATTTTTATTACTTTTATTTTGATTATATTGTCGTATTATTTTTTTCACAATCCTATTCATTTTAAAAAATCCAACATTTTCAATTTTCCTAACATATTGTTTGTTTAAATTTATCAAAATCATGTTTCTTGACAGATGTTCTGAAGATGGAACGTACGTAGGTCCGAAACGTCGACAGTAAATAAATCGAGAAATGTTTTTTTAAGATGACTTTTTTGTTTTTTTATGGGAAGTTAAAAATTCCTTTTGCTAAGGTGACATTATGGGTGATTGCTGTTAAATTGTAATTCATATATATATATATATATATATATATATATAAATACATATATATTATTTATTTATTAAATATCAATATCAACATATAATCTCAGTACATTTCTGACACGTGTTGTTTGTTTGTTCCCATGGCGTGTTCCTGTAAGATAAAAACTTTCCACCAAAGAAGCAGAGAAAAGTTTTAATGAAAAGCATATCATGCTTCGAAATAACAATTATCTTTAGGGCGTTCTATTGAAAATTTTGCTCTTTTCTCTTCCAGAAAACCGAAACTCCTGCGGAAACTTTTACTAAAATATTAAATATCGATATTCACTTGGAATAAATACGATACGAAATATAGTTTGGGTCTGATAAATATTGGAAAAGTTGTAAAGGATACATGGATATATATATATATATAAAGTATATAAATGAATATATTATGATATTTCCAGGTGTATCGATATATGAGCTTATGAGATTAGTTATCAATACTGGCTGTTGCACTGTTTCAAAGGTTTAAGCTGTTAATTCTATATAAGCCTCTTGTGTATTAATTTCACAACTGACATGCTAAAACTATTACATGCATATATATATATATATATATATATATATATATATATATATTATGCTCCCAAGGGCTCAAATGGTTTCAAATTGATAAAGAACAATTCTCTGAAAGTTTTAGCTCTTAATATTAACTTTTAGATAGAGCGCAATTCAATATTATTATTATTAATATTTATTATTTTTATGTATTTCTATATATGAAACTTGAGGTTGCACCGATGGTATTTGAGTAAGTCCCAACGCCGTGTTTTTTGACCTGCGGCGACGCCTTGTTTCAGGTTGCGGTACAAAATGACGCAAAAAACGGCCTAAAAAACTGCATATCGACAATTTTATTTTTATGTTTAAACAGTTGCATATTCACACTTTTTATTTATATATCGGCATTTACTTATGAGTTAGTATTATGAGCGCAATTCGATCAAAGATTTGTATAGAAAACAAGAGCGTCAAATTTTCATTGAAAAATGATACGAATTTTCACATTTAATTCATTTGTCGCTAAGTTATACCTTTTTTTTTTTTTAATTTTCAAAATTTTTTTCATGCTATTTCTATTCGAAGTTTGAGTGAACTTCGCACTATCTAAAAGTTAATATTAAGAGTTAAAACTTTCAGAGAATTGTTTTTTATCAATTTGGAACCATTTGAGCCCTTGAGAGCAAAAAAATTTGAAAATGTCCATATTAAGGACCACCCTAATAAATATAAAATATGTATTTTAATTTCTACAAGTATTTATTTATAATAGTTCTAAAAAAAATTATATTGTAAATCAGTATTTATAAAATATAAATGTTACAGATCTAATTAAATATTAATAATTAGAAGAATATTTGCAAATCATTCTAAAACTTTTATAATAATTCTGTTAAGTATAGAAATGACTTCTCATAAAATCATCTTATATCTTATAACATCCATTAACTAATGAAAAATGTTTTTTGAAGCTCAAACTCAAATAAAAAAAACTGGTTACAAAATTAAAAGTAATATAAGAACAACATACATTAAACTGTTATATAAAGAGTATTTTCACAAATCTCAACTTGGTTTAGATTTTTATAAAAAATTACAAATGCAACATTAATTAAAATCAATCAAATCAAATCAAAAACAAGTCAATTAATTAATTATTATTAATTGATTATATAAAAACAAGTCAATTAAAAATTAAGTCTCTGTCAAATTTTCGATGTAGGAATTTGTGTCTTTATTTAATCCCAAGTTTGTAATTTACTAAACCACAAAGTATTCTATCTAACACAAATCCGGCTTAAAATTTACTCAATTTTCGATATTGAACTTTGCGGATTTACAAACTATTAGTTGGGAAAATTAAGCAGTTTATAGACAGACTTTGATCTGAAATCCTGGATAAGAAAATAATCTAGTACTAATTCTGGCATTAATAATTTGTAATAATTTTCTGTAGGGTAAGTTAATCCCAAAAAAATCGAATATGATAATTTTTATATATCTTTGCGTTTCAGAGGTTTCTGAACATTTTGGCATACATTAGAAAAAAATGAAGTATGTGTGTGCGGATACAAATTTTTATGGTTCATTTGATAAGTGTCATTTTTGATATTTTTTGTTAATATAAATAACTCATAAAATCTCATACTCATTTAATTCAACATTCTAGATATCATACCTTTATATCATCAATTTATTAAAAAAAATTGAAATTCTCAAAAATATATTTTATTCAAAGTTTCTAAATAAATTGAATATTTTTACAAAAAAATAATTTTTGGTAAGAAAAGTTCCAGCAATTTGCCTTAAGGCACTAGTTAATTTTTGTATTTATTACAAATTTGATCATTGGCTCAAAAAATTAAAATTTTAGAATTAAAATTTAATCATTGAAAAAAAATCATAATTTTAACCGATTTATTTCATCAAGCGCCATTTTTGATATTTTCTGTGAATATAATAAACAACTCATAAAATTTCACACTTATTTATTTTAACATTCTACATTTCATACTTTTTATATTTACTTTTTAACAAATATAGAATCTAAAAACATAAATAGTTTGTTTATGGATTAAAAAATTAAAAATTAATATAATATAAAGTAATAAATTTTAATAATCGCAACGGCACCACCAGTCTATCAATTTCTGTTGTTCACTTTTTTTCCTATCTTCCTCGAGATTTTTTTCTAACATCCTATTTTAATAAAAAAATTCAAACAAATTAATAAAAATAATTGTACACAAATAATAAAATTTAAATATATATATATATATATATATATATATATAAAAGTTTTAGTCTACTAAATTATCTAACATTAAAATTATCTATAAACATTTATAACTATTTTTTTAAAATTTACCTCAATGTTTACATCGTAGTTGAATCTTGTTGCATCCTCGAACACCTTCCTATCATCATCGGACAAACGTTTCAACAAATTCTTCACATCTTCATCAGTTATTTTGGTCATATCGAATTCGACCAGATCTTTGAATCTTTGCAAATATTCGCGTTTTTTTCTCAGGGATGTGGTAGGTTCTTCTGAGAGAGATAAATAAATAAATAAATAAATATATACAGATTAAATATTTGTTTCAAATGAAAACAAAGATTTTAATACTATATTAGACACTGAGACGAAAGATTTATTTATCTGTGTAATATATTTAGTTAGACAAACATGTTTAATGTCTTATTTTAATTTTAAAGGTATTTTACAAAATAATTACATTTTTAACTAATGCTAACAAACTACCAACAAAAAAAAACTATTATTATGGATTTTTAAAGATTACCGTTTATCTCTCGATAGCAAAGTCATAAGAATCACGGTTATAGCTGGTTATACATCTTTTTACCTCTACTTTCAAATATTGTTGTTAAACAATGCTTAACTTTAATAGTTTGTGACACATCGGTGGTGAACCTTTTTAGCCCCGAACTTTTATATATTACTATCTAATTTTAAATAAATTCTAACTGGGAAAATGTTATTCGACAAAATGTCCCTTTGATCGATACCAAATTTAGGTTTTGAATTTAAAAAACATAAATAAAAAATAATATAAACTAGAAAATGTTTTATGAATACCAACGAGTATATAATTATACAATTGAGATCTTTCAGAGCACTGTGTTTGAGAAAAATATGATGAAAATAAATGCCAAAAAGTGCATTTCCATATTAAGATTTCAAAAAAGTTGATATTGTTGAGTTTGTAGTAACACTTGCGGCCCTATTACATGATTTTACTGAATTGCAAATTTGTAGCTTTTTTGTGAGAAACATGTATGATTTTATATTTTTATAATTTATTACACATATTAAGAAATAACATACTAAAATTTTGTCACTCTAGTATAACGTTTTACATTTTTAAATATTTTTCAAAATAGTCATCAAACCGTGGACTTTTGCAAGTATTGGAAACTAGATATGCAAGAGTGCATTTGTTTACAAAATTGCACATTTATAGCTTTTTTGTTAGAAACATACGTGATTTTATACTTTTATATTTGAGTACATATATTAAGTAATAACATACTAAAATTTTATGGCTCTAGTATAATATTGTATATTTTTAAAACATTTTTCAAAAGCACTTCTCATATCATATCCAACCATCGATTCGCAACTAATAAAAATAGAGTATGCAAGTGTGCATAGCAATTTTTTAGTTTCTTCGGTTAGAAATATATTTGATTTTATATTTTTATAATTCAGTACACATATTAGGAAATAACATACTATAATTTCATAACTGTATTACAACGCATTATATTTTTAAAATATATTTTAAGCCGTCAATTTACGTTTACTAACGTTTTTGTATATAAATATAATTACGAACAAAACTACTTACTACAATTCAATCATAATTAAATAATATTTACGTAAAACGTTCTATTAAACGTAATTGAACATCATCTGTCAAAAACGTTTGACATTTGACGTATTAGCCACCGTCTATTGTTTTATTTAAATTACGTTAGTACAAAAATTTTCAAATTAAAAATGTAAAGTTTCTACGCGATTTTGAAATAATATCTCACCTTTCCAAAAATTGGCACGAATTTTTCAACACTGAGACTGACCAAATCGGTTTAGTCGTTTTTGAGCGGATCATTTTATCAAGAGCTTTATTTATATATATATATATATATATATATAATATACATATATATATATATATATATATATATATATCGAGATATTTCGAATCTTGCCCCAATGGAATGTACATCAAAGCTCAAGTTTATGCTGTAACAATAGCCTGAATAGCTAAGTTTATAGCTAAACTATATAATTTCGGACATGCAAGTTATATTGCGGCGCCGTCGAATATTCAATATACAATTTTATTGAATATTTTGAATACTTTTAATAATTTTGAACATCGTGCCATATAACAATTTTACAAAATTGTGCTACTAAAATAATAAAAAATCTGATAAATCTAAAAACTTCTTGTACATTGTTACATATATTTTTCCAAAAGGTTTTTGCACAGTTTAGTTAACTATTATTATTTACACCAGTCCATTACTTATATAATCCAACATCAAATACAATTTGAAAATCAACTAAATTGAAACTTTCCACCCTCTCTTCTCTCGTGTGCATATAATGCATTCGAGTTATGTGTTTAAATAAACTTTGATGCAGGTTAACCACATGGCGGTGGTGCAGTCATAGTTCAAAAGCATATTATTTGACTTTCGAGGGCACGAAATTTAATAATACGAGACTAGTCGAATGGAATCCAAATATTGAACGACCTGTCGACCTAATATTATGCACATTTGTAATAAATTGAGGGGAAAAATTGGGGCAGGTGGAGGGTTACAAAGTTATTTTATTTTTATTTATATTTACATCAATTGATAATAGAATTATTTAACAAATATTGAATTTTGTACTGACCTAATTTTATATATTTATATCAACTTATTTTATCATTAATGAAGGGAGTTGTCTTCGGAAGTATTAATTAAATTTATTTATTTTGATAAATCTGATTTTTTTCTATTTGTTTATTACAAATTATATTCTCACGATTAAAATATTTGCAAAGTAAGCAATTTTTTTAGAATTTTTAAACTTATTATAATTAATGAAATTTAATACAATCATTCACATATTTTTTTAATTCATCGGTATAAAAAATTAATATATATATAAATAAAATGATAAAGAAATAAGTTGGTTAATATATTTGAAGATTTGAAATTTTATTTGAGGAGTTTGGGGTACTTATAAATGTTGTCAAATAATTTTTGTTTAATCACTAATTACAAATATTTATTACGAAAATCGAGAATTTAAATATAAATTATTTATTTACAAATATAATAAAATTTTAAGGAATTATTTTTGATAAATTTTAATATTTCATTAATCGAAAATCGAAAATAAAGATTTTTTGGAAAATTTTGGAAATTATATTATAATAAACTTCAACTTTTATGTTAACACGTTTTAAATATTTTTCTTCTGAGATTGAAATAAAACTTAAATGTTTAATTTTGAAGATTTTAATTCATTATAATATTTTTAAAGATGACAAATTAAAAAAAAATCTATTTGTAAAAATATCAAAAGTTTTAATATTTTTCTGTGAATAAAATTTGAAAACTTGAAGATTTCGTAAAAAATGTCATAATTTTCATAGGGTTTCAATATTATTCTATAACTTAGATGTTTAATTTTGAAAATTTTAATTTATTATAATAAATTTAAGGATGACTAATTTCCAAAAAATCTATTTGTAAAGATTTCAAAAGTTTAAATATTTTTTTTAGACTAAAATTTGAAAATTTCATTAAATTTAGATTTTTTAAATGAATTTTAAGTTCATAAATTGAAAAAAAATCTGACTTGTAAAGATCTTCAAGATTAAAATTTTAAATTCTCATTAAATTTTAATTTATTATGATAAATATTAATAAATCTTATTTTGCAAGGATTTTGATAAATTTTAATATTTTTATTTATTTATTTGTATATTCTATGAAAATAATGTTAAATTATTTATAGTTTATAAAAAAAAATGTTAAATTTTGAAATTTAAAAAAAACCGTTAAAATTTATATATTAACAAGTTTTGAATATTTTACTAAATTTGAAATATTTGACGAATTGAAAATTTTATTAAATTTTGATTTTTCATAAAGAATTTTAAGTTCACAAATTAAAGAAAAATCTGTCTTGTAAAGATTTTCAAGATTAAATTGAATCAATTGAAAATTTTTAAAAAAGATCAGATATATTTGCTTCAAAATTCAAAATTCAAAAAACCTGATCAATTAGTTTTTTAAATTTGAAGGTTTTAAAAATTCTTACATATTAAATTTTGAAAAATTTAATATATAAGGAGCGTAATTAATTCTTTATGTTTAAGTACTAAGAAATTTCAAAAGTTAAAATAATTCTCAGAACCCTGATATAACCTGATAAAACTATTAATAAATTTAAATAAATTAAAAATGCCTAATTAAAACGTTTTTTATTTGAAAAAAAAATTATATTAATTCATTACTAAAAATATCTTTATGGATATAAAATTACGTAATAATTTTATTTAAAAAAACTGACATTTTAGGAAGCTCTGAATCAAAATTTGTCTGTTTAATTTTTTGTCTCTTCAATATTTTTTTGAGATGTGAAAATAGTTTAAAATTTTATACTAAAATAATTTTAAATCTTGATAAATATTATTTTTTTTATATTTACCTTCTTCATTAGTAGTAACTTGACGTGTGACACGTTGAAATTTATCAGGAAAAAAATCATCCAAACTTTTTTTCGTACAACATTGCTGATCATTGGTCGAATTGCTTTCTAATCCTAAGTTTGATAAAAACATCACCATTGCCAAAAATATTAGTAACATTTTAAAAAATTCATAAAAAATATATATGTAAAAAAAAAACTTTGAAATGATAAATATAAACGCTCTTTTGTTTAGTAGATATTTATACTATTGTCATAGATAATTATATATTGGTCATAGAAATTTGAAAATATTTTTGTATAAATTTTTTTGAAAATATTTTTGGTATATTTCCTTAATTCCTGTGCAAATGGTTCGAGAGGATATCGATGTTGGTCATCCTTCTGAATTGTGTAACTTTGGGGATGTATCAGCCTTGTGTTGATGAAAATTGTGTCACGAATAGGTGTAAAATTTTACAGGTGAGAAAATAATTTTATTATAATTAATATATACAAGGTTTCCCAGAACTCAACATTGGAAAAAATACCACACGTTGTTGGGAAATTATGAGCTTCTGAGTGCAACCTAGAGCTAATATCATACATTTTTGGTGATTGTGGTTAATTTTGATTAATTATGTTAATTTAAACTCTTATTTTGTAATCTTGTAATAAACATTTCTAAGACACAGTCAAAAATATATACAAATTTACCCCAAGTTTTCTTAAAATCAAGCTGAACTACGAATTTACAATTTTCAAAATTAGTCCTTTTTCAGAGGCCCTACTGTAAAAAATTTCCACTAAAGTGTCTTGGTTAACTATTTCAGCTAATTTATCTATATTTTTACTAATGTATTTTTCTGGTTTCAGATTTTCGATGATTTTATTTTTGCTTTTTTTTCATTGGAAATGACCATCAAAATGATTGCAATGGGTGTCCATGGTAGAGGAACTTATTTGGCAGATTCTTGGAACAGGTGAGAATTATTACAAAAAAATTATTGAATTAATAATAAAAATAGTGCCATTAATTAAAAACTATATCTATAATATAAAGATAACAATAATAGATTTTTTAAGAATTGTGTAGAAGTGAGAATTATATAAACAATTTATTAAATAAATAATAAAAATAGTACAATAAATTAAAAACTATATCTATAATATACAGATAACAATAATAGATTTTTAAGGAATTTTTAAGAATACATCATATCAATTGTTGCAAATATCTTTTTATATTTAGTTTAATTTTAATATTTGCTCAATAGATTTTCAACGATATTTTAATTTTTGATATTTATATGTGTTATCTTTATAATTGTATCAAGAATCAATTTTTAATAATATACAACAAATAATTAAATAATAAAATAAATTTTTACTACCTTTTTAACCCAAGGATTTAATTAATAATTCTTGTAATATAATGTAATTTAGTTTAAAAATGTGGATATCAGAATTTATTATAATTATCTATGTTTATTATATTATTTCTGTTTTATTTAGTTATATATTTATTCATTTCTACTTCAATTAACTTACACATTTACTTATTAATTTGTTTGATTTTTTGTTTTATTTATGCATTTCTTTATTCATTTATTTTTTATTTTTTGACTACTTCACTTGTTTATATATTTATTTCTTCACAAATATGATTATATAATAAAGAAAATAAATGTAATATAATTATTCTTTACTTAAATATTATATATAGCCTAAAAATGTTTACATAAGATTTATTATAAAAATAATTGTTATAATATAATTTATCAACTATAATTCATAAAACTAAGTAAATATTTAAAAAAATAGGCAAATTATAATAAAAAAAACACTAATATACATAAAATAATTAAAATAATCAATAATATGAATTAAATGATTATTGTTGCTCATTTGTTGGAATTATTAATATTCATACAAATTTTATATATACCTTTTGTATTTAATTTTTTAACAAATTAATATTGGTATATTATTAACAAATGATGTGGTTATTAAAATTCATTGTAATTGTGTATGATTATTAAATTATTTTTGTTTTCTACATATATTAATTTTTATTTTTATTTTTATTTACTTACATATTTACTCATTATTAATTTACTTATTTTATTTATGCATTTTTTATATTTCTTGACTTCTTTACTTTTTTATATATTTATTTTTTTTACAAATATTTTGTTTAACAATATGTTTTTTATAAAATCAATAATTTATATAATTTATATAATTTATATATATATTAATTATTTTTATTAATTTTTATTCCAGATTGGATTTTTTCATAGTTTTGGCAGGTGCTCTGGAATATTGTCTTCATGTTGAAAACATGAATTTGTCAGCAATAAGGACAATAAGGGTTCTTAGACCTTTGAGGGCCATAAACAGGATACCAAGTAAGTGAAAAATTATTTCTCAATAAAAATTATATAAACATAATTGATAAAAATCTCAAGCTGAAATATTAAAAACAGTCTAACATAGTTTTTTGAATTTTGTATACATTTATATATGAAAATGCAGTCTACGATATTAATACATGAAAAATTTCAAAATTTATTTTATAATAAAAAATATAATAATTGATATAAAAAAAATGTGATTATAAATATTTAACTATAAATAAAAATATTTCATGAAATTTCTAAATTAATTCTTTGATATAAAAATAATGAAATTTCATTAAAATATAAAATCGATAAATTACCATAAGTCTATTTCTTCTCCTCTTTTTTTAATAACCAAATTTGCTGTCGAAAGGTGAATGTATGATTTATTTAGGATGTGTCTCGACTTTTTCGGAGCTCTTTTAAAAATAAATCGTGTCCCCGTTTTCAAAAAGATTTTGGAATGGGGCACCCCCCATTGACAGATAAAAGGTCCCCCCGGAAATTGAATTCGCATCGACGCCATTGGAATATTATTCGCGGGAATGATATTATGTTTTACAATAATAAATTATTTGAATTGAAAAATTGGAAACATAAGCTGTATTTGTAACCAAAATTATTGCGTGTTAAAAAAAAAATTACAACGTCAAATTATTTGTGTTTTTACATACGCTAATTTTTGTTTGTGACACAATGTTTCATTCCAAATATTTTTTAAACGACAAAGTATAAATGTAAGGATATTATTATATATATATATATATATATATATATATATATATATATATTTACATCATACTTCAACCCTTATTCCTTCGCCCTATTAAAAGCATTATCAGACTAATTATGAAGCATGGAGAAAGTTTCACTTGGAAATTCAGTACTTGCTGCTGCAGCAGGTACATCTTGTGGTAAATTGCCAAGGAAATAATGATTCATCCTGCAGGATTATATTATGTGATAATCCCCAAGGATGAAGCCTTCTTAACGAAGAAAAATATGGGAAAAAAACTTTCACCCCTTCCATTAATAAAGGACTCTTAAAACTGTTGCATTGGAGAACGAATTTTCGTTTAAAGAAATAATTAATATAATTTTTTTTAATATGAAATATGAAGAATTGTTTAGTGTATGTGGATATATAAATTTATTTTAACTAGTATTGACTTTAACTGTCCTAAAAAAAATAGAAAAAAAGAACTATCTCACGTTGTTTGAAGATTACGAGCTTATAAGTGCAATCTAGAGCTTTAATGAAATTATGAGCAATTTTTGGCTTATGTGATTAATTTTTACCAATTTTGTTAATCTAACCTTTAGAACTATAATCATGAATGCTATTTTTAAGATCACAATTAAAAACATTAACTGAATTACCCCAAGTTTTCAAAAATTAGGATTTTTTGTTGAACTATAAAATTAAAGTTTACAAAATCGGTCGAATTTGAGAGGCTCTCCTGTAAAAAAATGTAAATGTGATGTTGGCAAGTTTCATAAAAAATCAGCAAAATGAGGACTGTGAAATAATAAAATACTTAAAAATTTTATTATTGAAATATTTTGAGTAAAAAAACAAAAACCTAAAACAAGTTTTTTGCTAGTACATTTTTCTCACAATCACTTGTAGCAATAGTATCATTATTTTTGATTGTGGTTCTAGAAATTTTATCCACGATTATGATTTTGAAGTTTAAATGAACTAAATTAGCAAAAATTAACCACGTAAGCCAAAAATTGGTCATAGTTTAAAAAATTTTTGAAAAAAATCTATCTCACGTTGTTTGGAACTTACGAGCTTTTAAGTGCAATTTTTGGCTTATGTGATTAATTTTTACTATATTTGTTTATCTTGACGTTAGAACTATAATCATAAATAATATTTGTAAGACCACAATCAAAAACAATAACTGAATTACCACAAGTTTTCAAAAATTGGGATTTTTTTGTTGAACTATGAATTTAAAGTTTAAAAAATCGATCGAATTTGAGAGGCACTTCTGTAAAAAAATATACTAGAGTGGGTTGGCAAGTTTCATCAAAATAATAGAATACTTATAATAAATGAATACGTAAAAATTTTATTATTGAAATATTTCGAGTAAAAAATAAAAACCTAAAAATGACATAATTTTGCTAGTACATTTTACTCACATTGACCTGTAGCAATTGTATTATTATTTTTGATTGTGGTCCTAGAAATGTTATTCCCGATTATAGTTCTAAAGTTTAAATAAACAAAATTAGTAAAAATAAATCACAAAAGCCGAAAATTGGTCATAATTTCACCAAAGCTCCAGGTTGCACTTAGAAAAACTCGTAATTTCCAAACAACCTGAGATAATTTTTATTTATATTTTTTAAGGACACTTAAGGTAAAATACTTTTTCTCTATTTTGTCTAGGACACCCTGTATATCTTTCTACCGAATAAGTATTTTGCATTATACAATTTTTTTTCGTTGAATAGCGATTTATTCCGCTCGTTTATTTCGATTTGAATAACAAGAAAACTACATCAGTAGGAAAGTGAAAATCTTGTCAAATGTTTTGAATTTCAATCTACTTTGTGTTTTTTCTTCTAGCAGATCCATTTTTGTCACGAAAAACAGCCAGACAATGTAAATACACACAGACATACTCACACACATGTACTGCTTATTTATACAGATTTTTAGAGTAGAACATAAATGTATAATTGTTTACTTTATGACGAAAATTACGTTTTTATTAGTTAGGTAATCAATATGCTATCGGCGCCAAATATGACTCTGGATTACATATTATATATTTATTTTATATATATATATATATATATATATATACATAATATAATATAATACAGATTGAAAGGATTTGTTTTTGCACGTGTCCTTGTTTCTGAAATGATTGATGAACTTTCTCAGAACATCCTAAGGATATAAAAACTTCATAATCATAGCGGTACATCATGTTTATATATCATATATATATACATACATATATATATATATATATATATACAAATTGTCAGACACCATGATGGATTATTCTTGAAAAGATTAATGCACATTGCTGGTGGGTACTCTTGAGCCAAAAACGTCTTCAATTTCCTAATATACATACAACATACAAGTAGTTTTGTTCAATCACAATATTTGTCAGACAAATGTGTAATTTATTTGGAAAACATCGGATATTATCAATCAAAAGATTATAATGGATATATATTTATATATATATATATATATTAGATTTTTTTGTTCAACGTTGAGACATATCTTGAATATTAATTTTCAGCCAATCTTTGAAATACGACACGGATTTTCCGTCATCGTTCAGCAAATTTTGTTATAAAGTATCTGAAATAATATTTACAGAATTTAAAAAATAAATTTAAATTTATATTTAGTATAATTGAAGAATAAATTCTACTCTTCTAGTACATGTCTCTTATCACAATGTTATCAATTAAAAAAAAATTTCAGTTCAAAATTAAAAACAAAACATGTTTACTTAATATGTTATTTTCTATATTTATTTCATATATTGTATGTTTGGTTTATTTCCTATATGTAATTACCAAAAAAATGGTTTCTCCTGGTGTGGTACGCATATTCTTTTATTTTTTAATTAATTTAAATATGAATTTAAATTTATTTTTTAAATTCTGTAAATAATCTTTTAGATATTGATTAACAAAATTTGCTGAATTATGACACACAATCTGAATTTTATTATTTTGCAATTTACAAGAAAATTTGCGGTATTTTTTTTATATCACAGAAGACTAAATTAAATCTCATAATTTAGAATCTATATTAACAAAATGTTTTTAATTGCTATTTTTAAAATATTCTAAAAATATTTTTAAATTTTCACGGTTTTTAGATAATTGCCAACGTTTTTTTGGTATGTTATAAATACTTATTATATATATATATATATATATATATATATATAGAAAAATTATGAGCTTTGTGTAACCTAGAGCTTTCGTGTAATTTTGACCATTTTTCGTTTATAGTTGTTATTTCTGGCTAATTTTGTTTATTAAATTTTAATTGTAACCTTGAATAACATTTTAGAGCCCCAATCAAAAACAACATAAATGCCCCAAGTTTTCAACAAATAAGACTTTTTGTTTAACTATAATATAAATTTTTAATAATTTAAATTTTGAAAATTTAATAATTTAAATTTTTAAAATCGATCGACTATGAAAGGTCTTTCTCTTAAAAAATGTCCTAAAGTATGTTGGAAAGTTTCATAAAAAGTTTATAATAAGTTTCATTAAAAAGAAGCATTTAATCAGGTAAAATACTTGATAACTTTGTTATTGAAAAATTCCGTGTAATATAATAAAAACCTAAAATGACACGATTTTTGCTAAGCACATTTCTTATAAATTCAGTCATTTTTAGATATTTATTTTCGTGCAAAAATTTTTCTCTAATATAATTTTGAAGTATTTTACAATTTTAGAACGCTCACTGATAATGAAACTTGCCAACACACTTTAGTACATTTTTTCAGGGCCTCTCAAAGTCGTCCAATTTAAAAAATTCGATTCATAGTTTAATAAAAGTCTTATTTCTTGAAAACTTGGGGTAATTGTGTTATTGGTTTTGATTGTGCTTATATTCAAAGTTACTGTTCTATTTTGCACTATTTTTTTTTCAAATTTTTTTCAGGATAGTTAAGGTTAATTATCTATATATATACATACATATATATATATATACATACATATTTATATTTTATAATTAATCACTAAAATAAGGAACAGAACGTCTGTGTTATCCGATGTAAAATTTATGACTCAACTGTATGTGTAGAATTAGTAGAATTAGAATTAGTAGAATGCGTGAATATTCTTATACAATTCAAAGTATAATTACATTTTTATATATGATTAAGAATTAGAATAAAATCATAAAAATGTTTAGATAATTATATTTTAAAGAATTTTTGTATATGAATTTTCATCATACTAAGATCTTTTACTTGGAGTTGGAGCAGTTATTTAATCTTTTTATTTTATTTATATTTTATTTATTAGTTAATTTGTTTTATTTTCAGGTATGAGAATCCTGGTGATGTTGCTCCTGGACACTTTGCCGATGTTGGGAAATGTTTTGCTGTTGTGTTTTTTTGTCTTTTTCATTTTTGGAATTGTTGGGGTGCAACTTTGGCAGGGAATGTTGAGGCAAAGATGTGTTCTTCAGCTTCCACCACATGTTAACAACCCAAAGTGAGTTTTATAAAAAAAATAATAATATATTGAAAATTTTGTAATGGTTAAAATATAAATTAGACGGTAGAAAATTGAAATGTGCTAAAAAATTAGAGGTCGAATGAGGATAACTAAACCAGTATTAATTAAAGGTTAATTTTTCATATGTAGTTCCATGAAAATTTTAAATTTAAGGTTAAATTTGATTCTGATTTGAAGGATATAATCATATTTTTGTGCGTATATACTTGTATAGTATCATTGTATCATAAATACTAAATAGTTGATAAAAATTATTAAACACATTTTTTTTACCTATGGATTGAATTAATATTATTAATTATTACATAATAGCGTTTCTAAAAGTTTATATTATTTATATAAAAAGTTTTATGTTGTTATCATTAATAATTTTTAACATATATATAATTATTATATAAGTTTTTATTAAATAACAAAGAAGCAATTTTTGTTATTGCATTAGAATAATATTATTAAATGTTCAAATAATCTTAGAACAGCATATATGTTAGAAACTTTTTTTCCAAATGTTAGATTGCTATTTGTGGTATTTTGAAACAAAAACAGATGAAAGTACTCGATCCCTAGTATTTATTTAATTTTTTGGTACTTGCTTAAAATATTAAAACAATTTTTTATAATAAGGGTTTAATATTAAAGAAATTTTAGCACCTTTCAATTTTTGATTTATATATATATATATATATATATATATATATATAACTGCATGTTTAGATGTTCCATAATTTTTTTATTATTAATATTTTATGCATGTTGCATGCATAGATATTATATTAAAATCATTCATAATTTTAGTGAACATTTTTTATGTATATATTTTTGTACATATGCAATTTTTTACACAATAATAATTCCAACACAATGATACAACATTAAATATTATTTTTTAGTTGCAATTCATGTTTTTGAGTCAATTTTTTTATGTGTTTGTGTGTGAGTGTTAAGGCACCCTAATGATAATTTTTTTTTTTAATTGATAATGATATTTTTATCACCTTACTAATTTTTTTCTGTTAAGTTTGAGATTGATGTTATGTGTTTGTGTGTGTTTTTTTTTCAAAACAAAATTTATGTGTTTTGTGCACTTGTGTATCGAATCATTAATTTAATTTATTGGCATAATTTTTTGGTCATAATTCATATATATATATATATATATATATATATATATATATATATATATTTATGCATTTTTGGGTTTTGAAGTATCAAATAAAATATCAACAAATTGCTAATAAATATACTTAAGCTTGTTTACGAAAAAATGAAATACCAACGTTTTTTTTAAAGTATTACATGTGGTACGACTTAGGCAACCTCACCTTACTGAATGATAAAATATAAGGAATAAAATTCTACATTTTTAATCTTATTTACTCGATGATCTCCAAAACTTCACAACTTATCTGTTAATCTAATTCTTCTAAAATTTTACAAATATTTAAATATTTTTGTATGTGGTACGACTTAAGCAACCTTGCTTTTGTTTAACGGAACAAAATTCTACATTTTTTATTCAAATTTACCAGATGATCTACAAAACCTTCCAAATCTTACAAAACGTTCCAAATATTTTTTTTAGTTTTATCGTACAAAATTTCTGCAAAAGTAAAATTTTCGAAGGTGGTACGACTTAGGCAACTTTTACTCAATTTATAAGGAGAAAATTTTAATTTCAATATCAATAATATATATAATAAGTTTAATTTTTTGATTCATATTTACTTAACGATCTTCAAAACTTGAAAAAAACCTTCACAATTATTTATCGAATTGCATCCTAGTCTTCTATATCCTCCTCCCATTTACTATGTATCATTCATCCACTATTGATGATGGTCGTAAATGTTGTTCGATGTTGATTATCTTTAAAACCTAAAAAAATTCTTCCCAAACATTTATCGAATTGTTTTGTTAGTCCTCTATATTCTCCCTCCATTTACTATGTATTATTCATCTACTATTCTTGATGGTCGTAAATGTTGTTCGATGCTGAATATCTTTAAAACCTAAAAAAAAAATATTCCTTCACCAATATTTTCTAATTTTATTTAATTATCTATATCTATTTTTATATTTATAATTATTATTAATTATCTATATTATATTTGAGTCTTCTATATTCTCTCCCCATTTACTATGTATCATTCATCTACCATTGTTGGTGATCATAGATGTTGTTTTGATTTTGACAATCTTCAAAACCCCAAAAAAATCTTTCTCTCTTATTTTTCATAATTTATTTCAATATTCTATATCCTCCCCCTACCCTCAAATATATTATTCAAATACTATTATTGGTCCAAAATCCAAAAAAATCTTTCACAATTATTTATCTAATTGAATCTTAATATTCTATATCCTCTCCCTACCCTCTCTATATATCATTCATTTACCATATTTGGTGGTGGCAGATGTTTTTCGATGTTAATGAGCTTCAAAACCCAAAAAATTCTTTCATTTTCATTTTCATAATTGTATCCCAGTCTTCTATATCCTCCCCCTCTCCTCACAATGTCTTTTACCATTAATTTCTAAATAGTATCTTAGTCTTCTATATCCTCCCCTCACTTACTATGTATCATTCATCTAAAACATTGGTAGTCGTTGATGTCTATGATCTTAAAAACTTAAAAAAACTTTCATCAATGTTCTTCAAATTATATTTTAGTATTCTATATCCTCCCCCCACTTGCTCTGTACCATTTATCTGAAATTGGGTGTTGTAAATGTTGTTCGATATAGATGACCTTCAAATTCTAAAAAAAAATCATCAATACTTTTGTAATTATATTCCAGCCTTCTATATTCTCCTCAATGTCAAAAAAATTCCTGTACTATCATTTTCCCAATTTTATTCCAGTCTTCTATATCCTCCCCCTACTCTCTACAATGTATCATTCTACAATCTAAAACATTGGTGGTCGTAGATGTCTATGATCCTAAAAACTTAAAGAAAATTTTCACCAATAATTTCCAAATCGTATTCTAGTCTTCTATATTCTCCCCCTATTTGTCGTGTATCATTCATCTAAATTGGTGGTCGTAGATGTTCGATTTTAATGATCTTAAAAACCTAAAAAATTCTTTACCATAATTTCTCAATTTATATCCAAGTCTTCTATAACTTTCCCCCATTCACTATGTATTCTTCAGAACCAAAAAAGAAATCTTTACCATTTATTTCCAAATTGTACCGCAGTCTTCTATATCCTCCTCCCACTTGCTATGTATCATTTATCTAATATTGGTGGTCGTAGATGTTGATGATCGTCAAAACTTAAAAAACCTTTACAAACATTTTAATAATTGTATTTTAGTCTTCTATATCAAATTGTATCTCAATATTCTATATCCTCCCCCTCTTCATAATGTATCATTCATTTACCATTGGTGGTCGTAAATTATTGATATTGATGACCTTCAAAATTCTAAAAAAAATCTTAATCGTCATTTTTAAAATTGTTCCTTAGTCTTCTATACCCTCTCCCCATTTACATTGTGTATCATTTACTGGTCGTCGTAGGTGTTGTGTTCGTGTGTATGTTTTTTTGTGGTTCATGTGTCGTCGTCCTAATCATCTGCATAGCTGCTTTGTTTTTTCAATATTTTGTTTTTCAGGGGATTACCAGAGGAATACACGATTCGTGTGCGAATCAACTCGTAAGAAATGCTTTTGTTTTTTTGTACCGAAAAAAAACTTTCTTTTCTTTCTAAGAACTTTCTTTTTATTGTTTGAATTTGAGTTTCTTTTGTGTTGTCTTTAATGTTGTAATGTTGTAATAATAATGGTTATTGATTTTTTGTTGGTTTTTGGTTTTTTTGTTTGGGTTTGGTGAAAAGCACTTTTTAGACTGCCGTAAATTGTTTGCGTTTTTGTTATCAGCTCCCGTACTATTTTTACCGCTCATACGTCATTAGTTATAAGTCGTTTTGTGCATTTGTTTAGTAAATCGCGTGTAACTTTTGAACCGTTTGTCTTATTTTAATGAAATATTCGGCAAATTTGTACAAAATTCAATTAACTACAATATTTTCTCACATGATTCTAGTCTATATCAACTCGGTATTCTTTAAAATTGTTAAATTATTAAGGTACTTGTGACAAGTTGTTTATGTAAGTACTTGCAACAAGTGGTTTTGTGCATTTATTTATTTGAATAAACGAAATTGAATATATTCGTAACTTTTGAACCGTTTGTCTGATTTTAATGATATATTCGGCAAATTTGTACAAAATTGAATTATCTACAATATTTTCCTATACACTTTTAGTCTATATCAACTCGGTATACTTTAAAATTATTAAATATTTAAGGTACTTATAACAAGTTGTTTATGTATGTAAATACTTGCAAGGGGTTTTGTGCATTTATTTATCAAATCACAATCACGTGTAACTTTTGAACGGTTTGTCTGATTTCAATGAAATATTCTGCAAATTTGTACAAAATTAAATTATCTACAATATTTTCTCACATGATTCTAGTCTATATCAACTCGGTATACTTTAAAATTATTAAATTTTTAAGGTACTTGTAACAAGTTGTTCATGCAGGTATTTGTAACCCTTATTTTTATGCATTTGTTTATTAAATTTTTTTGTAACTTTTGAACCGTTTGTCTGATTTCAATGAAATATTCTGCAAATTTGTTTAAAATTAAACAATTTACAATACTTTCTAATACGACTATGCTCTACAGCAACTCGGTATACTTTGAACTTAAAAAAATATATTACTAGTACTTGTAACAAGTGGTTCTATGCATTTATTTATTAAATCTTTAGCAACTTTTAAACCATTGTTTTGATTTTAATCAAATATTAGGCAAATTTGCAAAAAATTGAGTGGTTTAGAGTAATTTTTAAATACTATGATGATCTACAGCAACTCGGTATACTTTAAAACTACAAAAATTAGAAAAATTAGGAGTACGTTTTTTGCTGTGATGCATTTTTTCATGAAATTTCTTGTAACTCTTAAACGGTTTGTCTGATTTAAATATTATATTGATATATATATATATATATATATATATATATATATATATATATATATATATATATTGAGCAAATTTATTTAAAATTAAATAATCTATATTGTTTTCTAATAGTGTAATAACCAAGAACAACTTGGTATACTTCAAAATCGTTAATGAAAATTGGCATTGATATAACTAGTTAATATTCCAAGTCAAGTTTGTCAGAGTACAAGAATTTGTTTGATTATTTATAACTTTCAAAGTACGCTTTAAATTTGTACAGAATATTCAGCAAATTTGTTGTTTGTTTATAGTATTTTCTAATATTATAATACTCTACAGCAACTCGGAATACTTTGAAATCGTAATTGAAAATCGAAAATTTATCTGATTACTTTTATGGTACAGTAATTTGTTAAATTATTTATAACTTTTAAAATACGCTTCATATTTATATAGCATTTTTGACAAAATTATTCAAAATTATATAATAAATAATATTTTTTTATATCATACTAGTATATATCCTTAGTATATTAGTTTATCTTTATAACTTAGTATACTTTAAAAAAAATATTGTAACCCAAAATCAATTCGAACGCGCTTAAGGTCCAAAAGTATTTTGTTTGTACTAGTGCAATAATTTGTTAGATTTTAGATAACTTTTTAAATAAGGGTTTGATGTATATATATACTAAACTAATTTGCACAAAATTGAATAATCTTAACACTTTCTAACATCATTTTACTCTGAAACAACTCGGTATACTCCAAAACCTCTACTGAAAACTGAATAGTAATTATTACTTGTAACAGTATATTTGCTTGTAAGATCATTCATAACTTTAAAATATACGCGTTGGATTTATATAGTAGTATTTATATAGCAAATTTACTCAAAATTAAATAGTCTACGACTTTTACTAACGACAAAGTACTCTAAAGCAACTCTGTATACTCATAAATTGTCATAAAAAATGTGAAATATTCTCGACGCGTTTCTGTATGAAAAAATGCATCACAACTAGGAAGACACGAATTTTTCCCTTGGGCTAAAAAGTGCTTGAAAGTCTTTAATTTACTAAATTTTAATTTACTACTTCTTCTGTTGCAGTTTCTGTACTAATTTGAACAATAACACTACTAACTATCTGTACTAATTATTGAAAAAAACACTATTTTTTCATATTGATCACTATTTGTGTTCTGTGTTTGTCTCCGAATTTGTGTGTTTTTTTATCCTATGTAGAAAATTTATAGTAAAATTTTGTAGAAAAATAGTTATGGTGTTCTTAGATTATATTTTTATAAATATCATAAGTATTTTCATATATTAAATGCATACTACACTTTTCGAAGTATATTAAATTAAAAATCATACAAAAACCTTAAATAGACTTTTCATCTTATTTAATTTTTTTTAAATATTAGAACAATACACAAAGTGCGCTGTATGACATTTAATTTTATATTATTATTAAAAATGCATCTATATCATAAACAAATATTTTTTTCCCGTAACCAAAGGATTGTTTTAAATTTAAAAATTACATATTATTTTTTATATGCATTATAACATAGTTGTTTTTAATATTTCTCATAAAAGTTTTATACACCGTCGTAATAAGTTTCCTTCGTAGCTTTTAGCTGTTGGTTGTAACCTTTTCAATACTTTTTAAAACTTTCCGAAGAAGTTTTAAAGCTGTTAAAAGTTTCTGAAATTTTATTGTGAATCCGATATATAAATATATATATATATACATATATATACATATATATATATATATACACGAATTCCCATTTTATTCTCTGTTATAGATTGGAGATATTTTTTTAATTTTTACTAAATATTTCTTAAATTTGTTCCATGTTGATAAAAACAATTATATACTTTGAAAGCTCTTGAATTTTTTATATTTTTTAAGAAATACAAAAATTCAAATAATTTCTGATAGTTATTTAAAATAAAGTTTCAAATTTGAATCCGAAGCTTTGAAGTCGGATTGGCATATGTCATTTTTTTAAGTTTTTGCAAATATTAGGTTGTCAAATATCTCCCTTCCGCTTTTTTGCTCTTGGTTTATAATACAAAAAGGCGGAAGGGAGATATTTGACAACCTTATATTTTAAAAAAAATTATTCAAAGCATATAAAAACAATTGCACAGTTATATAGGTAATAAAATTAGTTTTAATTATGTGTAATTATAAAATTATATATATGACTACACATATTTTTAAAAAAATTCTGAAAGACGCGTTTGGTTTTTGTTACTAAACAAATTACACAGATGTAAAGCTAATAAAATTGACTTTAATTCTGTATAATTAAAACATAATATATATAATCACAATTATATTTATTATCATCCAATCTATAAGGACGCATTTTCCTACAATACAATTCTATCCCCAGACATACTGTGTAGTTTTTTAGTTTTCCAGAGTAAATAAACTACAAAAATTTTCTAGTTCATGTCAGAAACTATTTTCCAGTTTCGATAGCTACTAACTGTGCTATTTTCTACACGGGAACTTTTTGTAATTGAGATTTAGAATCGGAATCTCGGAAAAACGTCTATAATAAATCTTACCGGGTTTATTACTTTCAACAAAAGATGGAGAATATATATATATATATATATATATATATATATATAAATAAATAATTATATATATATATATATATATATATATATATATATATTATTAAATTGTGTTTTAAAATGTTTCTAAAGGATATCAAGTATAAAATATCCTTCGATCAATTTAAACGTTTTTCCGCCAAACATCAAATATTAAAATGGGACCGGATATTTTCTTCGCAAAAGGGGGTTAAATAGGTATTGAAAAGGGAAAAATGGGGGAAAATGGGGGTTTGTTATGTCACTACCAGCCCCTGTTTGAGGTTCGATTTTAAGATTTGTGCATAATGGTTTTGCCCATTAAAATAAATATCTGTTTATAAAGATGTACGACGGTGTATCTTAAGGTACTCTCAGAATAAAATATTTAATCTATATATATATATATATATATATATATATATATATATATATATATATATTCAATTATATTGAAAAAATCCGAAAACAAATAAAAAAAACTCTAACTTTGTCTGAAACTTTTCGCCCCGGGTTGGAAATTAAAAGCGAATTCTCTTGTAACAAAAACATCCCTTCGAACAAAAAGGATTTTAAGAAAGTTTCTTCTCGAGAACAAAAACACTATTTTCAAATGTCTCAATAGATTTATCTCCCTTCGTTCTAATTGTAAAGGAGCTTTTTAGGAGATAAGTTGGTGAAACTTTTGCACTAAAAAAAATTATCATTTATCAAAATTGAAATTGTAACATGAGATAATTTTTTTTATGTTTAGGCATTCGTATGATTTATAAGAGATATTTTACATAATATTAAAGCATACAAATTTATAGAGAATTTTATCTAGAATATTCTTGTCTAATAAAAAAAACTTCTATCTGGTTTAACACAAAAGTTTTTCTTAATAAAAACTCGAAAAATTGACATTGTTTTAAACTTATTTGTTTTATTTAATAAGCGCTTATAACTTTTGTAAGAGACATATTAGAAAATATTAATATATACCAATATATGGATAATTTTATCTAATTTTCACTTGTTTAACACAAATTTCTTTTATCTAGTTTCACAAAAAAGTTTTTTAATAAAAACTGTAAAAAGTACAGATTAAATTTCGCCATTATGTAAGAAAACTTATTTTTCATTTTTTATGTTTAGGTTTTTGTAGGATTTATAAGAGATTTTTTACAAAATATTGAAATATACCAATTTATATAGAATTTTATCTAGAATATACTTGTCTAATACAAAAAAGTTCTATCTGGTTTAACACAAAGGTTTCTCTAATAAAAATTGAAAAAAGCACTAATTAAATTTTGCCATGATATTAGGAAAACCTAATTTGCAATTTTTCATTTAAGCTCTTGTAGGATTTATAACAGATATTTTAAAAAATATTAATATATACCAATTTATGGATAATTTTATCTAGTTTTCACTTTTCTAACACATTTTTTTCTATCTAGACCAAAAACCAGTTATGCATTTGTAATTTCATTTTATAGAATTATTCTAAGGCATTATTTAAAACAATTGTATTGTCTACATTATAGTAAAATTAAAGTAATTTTTATTTTCTTCATCATCGTAAAAAATATGTTAGTAAAACTAAAAACTTTAAGAAAAAAATGTCTACAATTTTTTATTTTTACTGAAATTATTTATATTTTATGATAGAAATTATTTTTATAAAATACAAGAATTTTCCTAAATTTTATTAACGCTTACGTATTGCAAATTTACTTTTTCAAATTCCTTTTTATTAAATAACAATTTATAACTAAAAAAATGCATTTTGTATTCTACAATAGTAATTATATATAGCAACTAGTTTTTAAGTAATACTATAAAATAACATGAATGCATATACATACATATACATCTTTATTCAAAGGTTAAAAATACTCACAAATTAAACTAAAAGTTTTGCTATTTTTTTTTATATATATTCACTTGTTGTACAATATTGTAATTTAAGTATGATGTTCTATAATATGTTTAGTATAAAAACAAATAAAAAAACCTACAAGTTCCTTAAGTAACATTTGATGTATTCATAATTTTATGTGTAAATGTTCTCTGGAGTCCAAGTATGTTTTTTGATGAATGCATGTATGCTCAAAAAGATTGTTGTATATATATATATATATATATATATATATATATATATATATATTATGTGTGTGTATGTATGTATACGTATGTGTGTATTTAATTAAATGTATGTACACATCTATCTATTATCAGTAAATATTGATTTCATTTAAAATCCTATCTATCGGTTCAACGAATAAATTGACTATTTCGTTTGGCGGCCTCGGAAAATATTTAGAGTTATGAAATACAGGCAACATACTCGTATAACGTGATGATTTATCGCCTTTTGCAACTTTTTTAATGTTTTTGTTTTCCACATTTATATTTCGAAACATTTTCCACAGATACTGTGGAAACTATGCGCTTTTAGTTCGGATAATAAAAGTTCGGAAAATAATATGTATATATATATATATATATATATATATATATATATATATATATATATATATATATATATATACTAATTCTTAAATACTATTTTTTTTAAATAACATATAAAATTTACATATAAAAAAATATTTTGTCAGTATTTTTTTCTTGTATTTAATTTGTTTGTAAAGAAATTATATTTAGGTTCAAATTATCTATCTAATAAGACCTTTATTAAAGCAATTTACCTTAACAGGCGATCTTAAATCCCTATAAAATACCTTTCCATTCTAAAAATGCAAAGTAGGCTTATATTACATTCTTTTGGAAATATATCAAGATCAATTTTGATTCGTTTTTGTCGCACGGGAAATCTTGTGAACAGAAATCGATTCATCAACCCTGTGTAATATAAATACATTGATATATATATATATATATATATATATATATATATATATATATATATATATGTATGTATGTATATATATGTATATGTATATATCGAGGTATCAAGTTATTTAGAATAACAAATGAGGCGAAATATTCGCGTATGTAAAAAAAAGTTCACGGAAGAAAAACGAGAGAAAATAACTTTTCTCGAAACGGGGTTCTAAATCAAAATAGTGTCACTGGAAAAAGGCACGTTTTCAATAACTGATAATACATAATATATTAAGCTTGTCAGGACGAACCGTTTGTTGGACGAATTTCAAATATCAAAAATCCAGAAAGACATAAAATGGACTTGTGCACCGAGGAGAAAAAAATACACTTATTTATATAATTTACAACTTTGTTGATTATGATTTACATAGAAGAATCTATCAAATGTAACGATTTCATATATCTACAGTAGTTCACCCACTTTTTCTATTTTCCGCACAAAAGAGTCAATTTTCCATAAACCCATTTGCCAATAATTTTCCTATACCGTATGAAATCGCTATTTTGTTATCGCCTCGTCTACATTTTCCGTAATTCGATGTGGAAAACTGGATTTTCTACTATCGAATAGGAAAATATACACGTTATATATATATATATATATATATATATATATATATATATATATATCGAATCAGAATCCGGTACGGTGGAGACGCCGATACTTTTCGATATACTAAAATTATTTATTAATTTATTTATTTTAAGTCTCGATTATATAATATACTATTATATTATAGAAAATATAATATATATATATATATATATATTTGTGAATATAAAATATAATACTTATATAACAAATTGCATTAATTACTTTGCATTGCTATTAATGACATGTGGTTTGAATTTTGCAAATAAATCATAGTTTGCGAATAAAATTGTATCATGTCATCATAGTTGACATTTTTAGCAATAACATATCACAACTTCATTATTCTCGTGTATAAACGGTTTGTGATATAAATAACACATATGGTATAAATATCACAAAATCACATATTTTTTCGTTATAAATTCGATTTTGACTCATTTTGCAAAACAAATTATTTTAACAAAAATATAGTACTTGATTACTTTCTTCTGCAAATTTATTTCCGTAATGGTTATAAAAAATAATGTTTATTATAGATATAATACTTGCAGGAATAGAAATTGAAAAGGTTGAACTGAAAATAAACAAAATCAATATTGAAATATATAATAATAGGATTTAAAAAAAAAATTTAAAACTCTGTATTTTGGACTAAATTATTTCAACAAAAACAATTATTAAAAAAATTATATATAAATAACTTTCTTATACATAAAACTTATATAGTCAATTTTATGTTTAATAATGTAAGAAAAATTATAAACTTAATATATATTTGTAACCTCAATCGTTTTTGATAAACTCATAAAATAAAACATTGTAAAAATTGTGAGGGGTTTTTGTGCCTAATTTTAAATTCACCATTTTTAAAATCATTTTTATCTTTTGATTTTCACAACTTTTATATTTATAAATAACTTTTATATTTTTTAAACTTATCAAATATTTTTTATAATAATACACTTTTTATTTATAACTTCAAACTTTTTAAATAAGCACAATAAGCAATTTTCAATACATTTGGTGAAAGCAAATTTTAGTTTTAGTATGTGCAGTTTTTTTAAACCAAAATCAATACTTCAAAGATAAAATTCAAATTCTTTAAGTTTTGGAATAATTTAAAAATGTATAAATGTACAAAAAAATTGTTTGTTTTAAACTGTTCCTGAAGAAGTCCTAAAAGGATTAAAATAATGTAAAATACGAAAAATTAAATATGTAATTTATTGAGGAAAATAAGAAGCTTTTAGCTATATATATATATATATATATATATATATATGTATATATATATAGAATTTTGTGATATGAGTGGAACGAATATTAAATGTTAAATATGAACAATACAATACTCAGATTTTTGACGCACACTTTATTTAATAATTACAGACGTTTCGAGACCAAGGTATGCCTCATCTTCAGTGTAATTTCAAAAACAGTTACTTATATACTACACTATTTTCTAATTAACTGAAATGAAGGTTTTGTGACATTTTTCTAATTTTTTTTAAATGACTCAAAAACTTCGTTTCGCGCACTCTTTTTTATTTGGCTTAGTAAAAACTAGATAAAATTCGCTACATATTCCTATAATCTATTACAAATACTCACATACGAAAAATTCAAATAAATTAGGTTTGAACTCGCTACAATATGTCCAAGTTTTCAATTTGCAATACACGTAATATATACTTAGGGTTGTACTCATTTTAATTAAAAAATATTTATAATAGCATTATAAGTCATATTTTATTATTTAACTTTATATTGTATACTGTTTTCCTAATAAATACAGTTAGGAGCTTGATTTAGCCTAAAAGTGCACGCAACCTGGATCGACCCTTTGTTTTAGGTTACCGTGCATACGAAAAATCTTGGGAAAACTTTTGGTTCTATGTTCACTCTTAGCTATGAAAATTTTTATGAATTAAATTATCTAAATATCAGTTTATGATGTATTATTCATAATGTAATTTAAAAAATATGCTAAAATTGAATATTCAACATTTTAGAAGAGTATTTATAAAGACGTATACATTTATCTCAGTTTTTTCATTACAATAATTCATTATAATAATTTTCATTACATTAATTTCATACATGTGGGACATTTTTCTACATTTTTTCAAATAACTCAAAAACTTCGTTCCACACATTTTTTTCTAGTTTGCTTAGCAGAAACTAGATTAAATTTACTACAAATAAATACAGTTAGGAGCTTGTTTTTGCCTAAAAGTGCACGCAACCCGAATCGACTCTTTGTTTTAGGTTAACGTGCAAACGCAAAATCTTGGGAAAACTTTTACTTCTGTTTTTACTCTTAGCTATATTTTTTTTATAAATTAAATTATCTAAATATCAGTTTATGATGTATTATTTGTAGTATTATGTGTAGTATATAAGTAACTGTTTTTGAAATTACACTGAAGATGAGGCATCCCATGGTCTAGAAACGTCTGTAATTATTAAATAAAGTGTGTGTTAAAAATCTGAGTGTTGTAACATTTAATATATATATATATATATATATATATATATATATATATATGAAGTAGTTATTTATTCTGTAAAAATTGTAAACAAATTAGTAGTAGGTATATTAAGTACATTTATTTATTTGCATGAATACTATGTAATTAGTCAAATTTATCTAATTAGCCTAACATATAACTAATTCACCTAGAAGTATATTCACCATCTATAAAAATATTCAACAAAAATTTTCTAACAATAAATAATTCCAGCCTATCAAAAGCATCGAAATCTCTTAACCGCATGACCTTGTAGCTTAGATAAAACTTCTCTAACCAAAACCTCTGTCTCTAACTTTTTCTTCTGCAGCCTAAAACTTACCACATTTTGTAACGATTATAACTAATATTAATATTTTATTTTTTTATTTAGCATATCATTTTACTACGAAATCAGCAAAGAGCACGAGTACATTTGCTCCAGGCCGGAGGACAACGGAATGCACCAGTGCTCCGGGTTGCCGCCCTATAGGTTAGGGGCAAGGGAATGCTTTAGCCCTGCTCAGCCCTATAGTCTTAATTTGCCTACGGAGAACTCGTGTGTTGACTGGAATAGGTAAATATGATAAATGACACAGTAATAAATTATATTTTATATAACAATTAACGGAAAAAGTAGAAAAAAGTCCCGAATTTTCTATTGCATTTATTAAAAAATCGATTTCAAAGTCATTTTATTCAAATCTTTTATATCGGAGTGTATATAACTGTTTACAGGGATTTTTTGTAAATTTTATCTAGTTTCTGCTTAGCTAACTAGAAAACAATGCCATGTTGAGTTATTTTAAAAAAATGTAGAAAAATGTCCCAAATCCTTTATATGTGTCATTGTTGCGCGCGAGCAAGTGCGATTTATTTAAAAAGTATATATATTTAAAAAGTTTATGTAACAGTATATACATTTTTTTAATGGCCTTGTGGCAAATTTTATCTAGTTTCTGCTAGGCCATTTAAAAAAAAATGTGTGCGGAACGAAGTTTTTGAGTTATTTATAATATACATATACATATATATATATATATATATACATTTGAAAAACTGTAGAAAAAGGTCTCGAATTTTCTATTGGATTTATCAAAAAATCGATTTCAAAGTCGTTGTGTGCAAAACTTTTATATCAAAGTGTATATAAATATTAACACGGATTTGCAGTAAATGTTATCTAGTTTATAACTAGAAAAGAATGTCTAGTGCAAAGTTTTTGAATTATTAAAAAAATGTAGAAAAATGTCTCGAAATTTCTATTGCATCTATCAAAAAATCAATTGCAAAGTCATTTTAGCCAAAAAATTTATATCGGAGTGTATATAACTATTTACATAGACTTGTAGTAAATTGTATCTAGTTTCTGCTAAGCTATTTAGAGAAAAATGCTATGTACAAAGTTTTTGAGTTGTTTAAACAAATGCAGAAACATGACTCAAATGTATATAATTGATTAAATGTTATAAATAATTATGAAATAAAAAAAAACTAAGATATATGTATATATCTTTATAAATACTCTTCTAAAATGTTAAATATCCGATTTTTGCATATTTTTTAAATAACATTATAAACAATACATCATAAACTGATATTTAGATAATTTAATTTATAAAAATTTTCATAGCCAAGAGTAAAAACAGAAGTAAAAGTTTTCCCAAGATTTTGCGTATGCACGTTAACCTAGAACAAAGGGTCGATCCAGGTTGCGTGCACTTTTAGGCAAAAACCAGCACCTAACTGTATTTATTAGGAAAACAGTATACAATATGAAGTCAATAAAATATGACTTATAATACTATTATAAATACTTTTTAATTAAATTGAGAACAACCTTACGTTTGTATTTCGTATATTGCAAATTGCAAACTTGGACATGTTGTAGGGAGTTCAAACCTAATTTATTTGAATTTTTCGTATAGGAGTGTTTGTGATAGTTTATAGGAATATGTTATTCAAAGAAATGTAGGAAAATGTTCCCCAGAATTTTCTATTGCATTTATCAAAAAATCGATTTCAAAGTCATTTTATTCAAAACTTTTATCTCGAAGTGTATATAAATGTTTTCACGGATTTCTAGTAAATTTTATCTAGTTTTTGCTAAGCAAATAAAAATAAAGCGCCCGGTACAAAGTTTTCGAGTTATCAAAAAAAATTATTTCTAAAAAAAATCTTTAATCAAATTATACCAATTTACAAACAAAATAAACAAAAATATCTATCATGTTAGGTAAAATTACAATTTATCAATATCAGACATTCCATAATTATTGCAACAAACATGTGATTATGTATAAAATTGATTAAATATTATAAATAATTATGAAATAAAAAAAAACTAAGATAAATGTATACGTTCTTTATAAATACTTTTCTAAAATGTTAAATATTCAATTCTTGCATATTTTTTAAATTACGTTATAAAAAATACATCATAAACTGATATTTAGATAATTTAATTTATAAAAATTTTCATAGCTAAAAGTAAAAATTGAACTAAAAGTTTTCCCAAGATTTTACGTATGCACGTTAACCTAAAACAAAGGGTTGATCCAGGTTGCGTGCACTTTTAGGCAAAAACAAATCCCTAACTGCATTTATTAGAAAAACAATATACAATATGTAGTCAAATAATAAAATATGACTTATAATACTATTATAAATATTTTTTAATTAAATTGAGTACATCTCTATGTTTATATTACGTGTATTGCAAAATGCAAACTTGGACATATTGTAACGAGTTCAAACCTAATTTATTTGAATTTTTTGTATAGGAGTGTTTGTAAGAGATTATAGGAATATGTAGTACATTTTATGTAGTTTGTGCTATGCTAATAAAAATAGAGTGTCTGGTACAAAGTTTTTGAGTTATTTAAAAAAATGTAGAAAAATGTCCCCAATTTTCTATTGTATTTATCAAAAAATCGATTTCAAAGTCATTTTAGCCTAAACTTTTATCTCGGAGTGTGTATAACTGTTTACACGGATTTGTAGTAAATTTTATCTAGTTTCTGCTTAGCTAAAAAAGAGTGTGGGGTACAAAGTTTTAGAGTTAATTAAAAAAATGCAGAAAAATGACCCGAATCCTCCATATATTGTTCTAGTTACAGATGTTCTGAAGTCTCGTATACTTATATAATTTGATTTTTGAATATACTAATTACAAATATTTGATATTAATATATAAATATTTTTATTTTTTCAGATATTATACAAATTGCACACAACTAGGAGGAAATCCATTTCAAGGAACAATTTCTTTTGACAATATTGGACTAGCGTGGGTTGCAATTTTTTTGGTAAGTAGAATAATTTTTTTAATCTAAAAATATTGTAATAGATGCTGTTTAAATTTATATATATATATATATATATATATATATTCAAGTATGTGTCTATATCCCTGTAAATTTGCATTCACTCATTCACACTCTTTTTTGCTCCCTCGGATGGATGCCCCATATATTAGCCTTTAAAATATTCCGTTTGCGATTCGAACCCGGTAATTGATAGGGCATTATTCGCTCAATGGAATCCAAGTGGAATCCGATTTGAATGAAGTTTCTGACAAAAAAAATACTCTGCAAAGCTCCATAAAATGGAGAGCGACGACAACAACACATGTTCGTTGAGAAATTTACATATCAATGGCCCTAATACGAGGGCCAAATTGTTGAAACAAATTCAGAATAAAGCCAAAGGTCGGGAAAAATAAAATTTCAGTTTGAAACGTTTATTTGATGCTGACATGTTTTATCTTATAACAACTATGTCTTATAGTCCTCTATCCCGCATTAAAATATTTCCTAGATATTTTCTACGTCGTGAGCTCAAGACAGGAGATTTTTCATTAAAATTCAGTCCCCGTCCAATGTCGTTTCTATGCAATTTTAATAATGTTCTTTATTCAGTTTAAATTCTCGAAATATTGCCATCAACTTTTACTAAACTAACTTTCTGAAAGACGACGACTTTGAGCAAAGTTTATATTAAAAATAGTTTGTTTTTATTTAAACTTGCAGGAAAAAATTCTAGCAACAAGTAATGGAAATATTTATGCTATAAGAAATTATATTGGAGAGTAAAATTATGTTGAATTTTTACAAAAATAATTTATTTATTGATCGTATTTAAAGAAGGACTAATAAAATATGTATGAACAATGAATTATGGAATTACTTATATATATATATATATATATATATATATTTATATATATATGTGTGTGTGTGTGTGTGTATATACCAATTTATGGTGACATAAAATAATTACGGCGGTTTCAAGAAGACATAAATTTAGTTATATTGCTATAAATTCGCATTTACAACGCTCATAAACTATTACTTAAATACGCCACAAAATAATTATTTTTTAGTGTTATTATACATAAATATTCTACCGATATTATTATTTATTCATGTTTGGTAATCGTAAATTGTTACATTTCAAAACTAGGAAATTCGTTAGTACATCTAAATTAAGATATTATAAATATTTCTTCAACGTATTATCTTTATCATATATTTTTAAATCTAAAAGTCTGTGCTTCAATTGATGTGGTGATTAAAAAAATTATGTATTGAATTTTCTATTCCTCAGACACGCTAGTCTTTTTCAATTCATGTTAAAAATGAAATAGCTAACGGGTAATCCTTAACTTGCTAATTTATGAGGAAAAAAATATTGATGTTAAATATATAATTAACAAATTTCATACTCATTTTTGTTATATTTTTTTCCTAGCTAATTTGTAATCAACTTTATTTTACCATATACTTGTCAGCATTCTCTGCTTAATGTAATAATATATACAGATTGCAAAATAAAATAACAAATATTTCACATATGAAATCTTCAAAAAATTATTTGTAACTGTGGCAATTCTCAGTTATATTTTCTGCAAAGCAAAAAATTTTTAAATGCTTTTTTAAAAAAAATGGAAAATATATTTATATTAATATATATATATATATATATATATATATATATATATATATGTATGTATATTAGGGTGGTCTTCAATATGAACATTTTCGAATTTCCTTACTCCCAGGGGCTCAACTGGTTCCAAATTGATAAAAAAAATTCTCTGAAAGTTTTGGCTTTTAATATTAACTTTTAGATAGTGCGCAATTCAATCAAATTTTGTAAGGAAATAGCATGGACATACATCATAAACTAATATTTAGATAATTTAATTTATGAAATTTTTTACAGCTAAGAGTAAAAACAGAAGTAAAATTTTTCCCAAGATTTTGCGCGTGCACGTTAACCTAAAAGAAAGGGTCGATCCAGGTTGCGTGCACTTTTAGGCAAAAATAGCCCCTAACTGTATTTATTAAGAAAACAATATACAATATGAAGTCAAATAATAAAATATCACTTATAATACTATTATAAATATTTTTTAATTAAATTGAGTACAACCCTATGTTTATATTACGTTTATTGCAAATTGCAAACTTGGACATATTGTAGAGAGTTCAAAACTAATTTATTTAATTTTGTATCGGAGTGTTCGTGATAGATTATAGAAATATAAAGTTTTTTTTATTTAGTTTCTGCTAAGCTAACTAAAAAAGAGTGTGCAGAATGAAGTTTTTGTGTTATTCAAAGAAATATAGAAAAATGTCTCGAATTTTCTATTGCGTTTATAAAAAATCCATTTTCAGAGTCATTTCATTCAACGCTTTTATATCGGATTGTATATAACTGTGTACACGGATTTGTAGTAAATTTCATTTAATTTCTGCCAAGCTAACTATAAAAGAGTGCCAGGTACAAAGTTTTTGAGTTATTCAAAGGAATGGTTTGTAAAAAAAAACCTTAATCAAACTATACGAATTTACATAAACAAAAATATTTTTCATGTTAGGTAAAATTACAATTTGCAATAGCAGACATTTCATAACTATTGCAACAAACTTGTGATTATGTATAAAATTGATTAAATGTTATAAATAATTATGAAATAAAAAAAACTAAGATAAATGTATACGTATTTATTAATACTCAATACTAAAATGTTAAATATTCAATTTTTGCATATATTTTAAATTACATTATAAATAATACATCATAAACTGATATTTAGATAATTTAATTAATAAAAAAAATATAGGTAAGAGTAAAACAGAAGTAAAAGTTTTCCCAAGATTTTGCGCGTGACGTTAACCTGGAACGATGCGTCGGTCTAGGTTGCGTGCACTTTTAGGCAAAAACAAGCCCCTCACTGTATTTATTAGGAAAACAATATATAATATGAAGTCAAATAATAAAAAATGACTTGTAATATTATTATAAATATTTTTTAATTAAATTGAGTACAACAATAAAAGTTAATATTAAGAGCTAAAACTTTCAGGGAATTGTTTTTTATCAATTTGGAACCATTTGAGCCTTTGGGAACAAGGAAATTCGAAAATGTCCATATTAAGGATCACCCTGATATATATATATATATATATATATATATATATATATATATTATGAATATAAATATAAATGAATGAGTGTGTGTGCATATATATGGTGTGTATATGAAATATTAACATGAACCGCACTGGCAGCCTTGCAACATGTTTTGTTTGTTTCTCTTTGTCGGCGCACATAAGCCTTGCTCGGTGCTCCACTCTGCTCCAACCCTCGACCTCACCCTTTCGGCAGGTTGAGCAGAGAGCGTTATAAGCGAGACGGGCGATGGGCGATGGGCGATGGGTGAGAGCTTTAATATTTAATTCCTCGGGAACCGGCAAAACCTCAAAGTTTCGAATACGGAAGTTGGCTCGATCCGACTAACTCCACTCTCTCTCACTACTACTCTCGACTCGACTCGACTCTCTTTCGAGAGAGAGAACAAAGTGGCACACAACTATTCCGCCGATAGTGATAGTGATAGCGGTTTTAGGTACAGGTGACGGCATTCGATTGTTTCTACTGTCACGGAAAAACGTTTGTGCATTGTCGGAAGGCGACTTTTAATGAATTGTCGGGGGAAAGCTATTTCTTGCGGGTAAGAATTGAGACAAAAATTTTATAAAATTCTAACTTAAAATACATACATTATAAGTCGTCATGGTAATTCTTTTTAACTTCCCGTAAGGTAAGTTAGAGCAATGGGCCGAAAATTGAAAATGAAAATTTTTGCATATCTTCAGGTTTCAGAGGTTTCTGAAAATACTGGCATACCTCAGAAAAAATTGATGTGTGTGTGTGTGTACGTTATCGGGGGCAAAGATCAACGGATTAGAACGGTTCAGAAAATATACCTGGTGGCCCATAACACAACCGAAACGAAGTGATAGTGCTGATAGAGAAAAAAAGAATTTACGTATTTTGAAAGTTATGAACCCTAAAGCTTTAGCTAAACCGTGACAATTTTTTGGTTATTGTGGCTAATTTGAATTAATTTTGATCATTTAAGCGTTGGATCCGTAACCGTAAATAACAGTCAAAAATAATGACATGATTGTCCCAAATTTTCAAGAATTAAGACTTTCTGTTGGAACTGTGAATTTCTATTTATATATATATATATATATATATATATATATATATTACGTGGTCTGTTCAAAAAGTACCGGAATTACTAATAATTAAATTTCGCGGTCTGGAGTGTCTGATTGTCAAAATTTTTTTTTTATTGTGTTGGTATACATGCCCCTAAAGTATGATGAAATTTTCAGCTATATTCACTGTTTACTTTGTCTGTGGTAGTCGCTAAGGTTCGACGTGTTTTTCTGAGCTCGGCGATTTTTACAATGGAAGAATTGAAAAGTCAAAGAATTTGTATTAAATTTTGCGTAAAAAATGAAATAAAGTGTTGCAAAGTGCAAAATTCACCAGATATGGCTCCGTGTGACTTTTTCCTATTCCCAAAGTTGAAGGACCCATGAAAGGACGGCGGTTTTCCTCGATTGAGAAAATCGCTGAGAGTGCTCAAGGACATATCAAAAAGTGAATATCAAGGGTGCTTCGAAAATTGGAAAAAACGCTGGCATAAGTGTATTATATCTGGGGGGACTACTTGAAGGGGACCACATTAATGTAGACGAATAATAAATATTTTTTTTGAAAAAACGAAAATTCCGGGTACTTTTTTGAACAGACCAC
>NW_020537758.1:7451870-7522232 GCF_003426905.1 Ctenocephalides felis | reverse complement strand
AACAAATAATTAAATAATAAAATAAATTTTCACTACCTTTTTAACCCAAGGATTTAATTAATAATTCTTGTAATATAATGTAATTTAGTTTAAAAATGTGGATATCAGAATTTATTATAATTATCTATGTTTATTATATTATTTCTGTTTTATTTAGTTATATATTTATTTATTTCTACTTCAATTAACTTACATATTTACTTATTAATTTGTTTGATTTTTTGTTTTATTTATGCATTTCTTTATTCATTTATTTTTTATTTTTTGACTACTTCACTTGTTTATATATTTATTTCTTCACAAATATATTAATAATAAAGAAAATAAATGTAATATAATTATTCTTTACTTAAATATTATATATAGCCTAAAAATGTTTACATAAGATTTATTATAAAAATAATTGTTATAATATAATTTATCAACTATAATTCATAAAACTAAGTAAATATTAAAAAAAATAGGCAAATTATAATAAAAAAAACACTAATATACATAAAATAATTAAAATAATCAATAATATGAATTAAATGATTATTGTTGCTCATTTGTTGGAATTATTAATATTCATACAAATTTTATATATACCTTTTGTATTTAATTTTTTAACAAATTAATATTGGTATATTATTAACAAATGATGTGGTTATTAAAATTCATTGTAATTGTGTATGATTATTAAATTATTTTTGTTTTCTACATATATTAATTTTTATTTTTATTTATTTACTTACATATTTACTCATTATTAATTTACTTATTTTATTTATGCATTTTTTATATTTCTTGACTTCTTTACTTTTTTATATATTTATTTTTTTTACAAATATTTTGTTTAACAATATGTTTTTTATAAAATCAATAATTTATATAATTTATATAATTTATATATATATATTAATTATTTTTATTAATTTTTATTCCAGATTGGATTTTTTCATAGTTTTGGCAGGTGCTCTGGAATATTGTCTTCATGTTGAAAACATGAATTTGTCAGCAATAAGGACAATAAGGGTTCTTAGACCTTTGAGGGCCATAAACAGGATACCAAGTAAGTGAAAAATTATTTCTCAATAAAAATTATATAAACATAATTGATAAAAATCTCAAGCTGAAATATTAAAAACAGTCTAACATAGTTTTTTGAATTTTGTATACATTTATATATGAAAATGCAGTCTACGATATTAATACATGAAAAATTTCAAAATTTATTTTATAATAAAAAATATAATAATTGATATAAAAAAAATGTGATTATAAATATTTAACTATAAATAAAAATATTTCATGAAATTTCTAAATTAATTCTTTGATATAAAAATAATGAAATTTCATTAAAATATAAAATCGATAAATTACCATAAGTCTATTTCTTCTCCTCTTTTTTTAATAACCAAATTTGCTGTCGAAAGGTGAATGTATGATTTATTTAGGATGTGTCTCGACTTTTTCGGAGCTCTTTTAAAAATAAATCGTGTCCCCGTTTTCAAAAAGATTTTGGAATGGGGCACCCCCCATTGACAGATAAAAGGTCCCCCCGGAAATTGAATTCGCATCGACGCCATTGGAATATTATTCGCGATATTATGTTTTACAATAATAAATTATTTGAATTGAAAAATTGGAAACATAAGCTGTATTTGTAACCAAAATTATTGCGTGTTAAAAAAAAATTACAACGTCAAATTATTTGTGTTTTTACATACGCTAATTTTTGTTTGTGACACAATGTTTCATTCCAAATATTTTTTAAACGACAAAGTATAAATGTAAGGATATTATATATATATATATATATATATATATATATATTTACATCATACTTCAACCCTTATCCCTTCGCCCTATTAAAAGCATTATCAGACTAATTATGAAGCATGGAGAAAGTTTCACTTGGAAATTCAGTACTTGCTGCTGCAGCAGGTACATCTTGTGGTAAATTGCCAAGGAAATAATGATTCATCCTGCAGGATTATATTATGTGATAATCCCCAAGGATGAAGCCTTCTTAACGAAGAAAAATATGGGAAAAAAACTTTCACCCCTTCCATTAATAAAGGACTCTTAAAACTGTTGCATTGGAGGACGAATTTTCGTTTAAAGAAATAATTAATATAATTTTTTTTAATATGAAATATGAAGAATTGTTTAGTGTATGTGGATATATAAATTTATTTTAACTAGTATTGACTTTAACTGTCCTAAAAAAAATAGAAAAAAAGAACTATCTCACGTTGTTTGAAGATTACGAGCTTATAAGTGCAATCTAGAGCTTTAATGAAATTATGAGCAATTTTTGGCTTATGTGATTAATTTTTACCAATTTTGTTAATCTAACCTTTAGAACTATAATCATGAATGCTATTTTTAAGATCACAATTAAAAACATTAACTGAATTACCCCAAGTTTTCAAAAATTAGGATTTTTTGTTGAACTATAAAATTAAAGTTTACAAAATCGGTCGAATTTGAGAGGCTCTCCTGTAAAAAAATGTAAATGTGATGTTGGCAAGTTTCATAAAAAATCAGCAAAATGAGGACTGTGAAATAATAAAATACTTAAAAATTTTATTATTGAAATATTTTGAGTAAAAAAACAAAAACCTAAAACAAGTTTTTTGCTAGTACATTTTTCTCACAATCACTTGTAGCAATAGTATCATTATTTTTGATTGTGGTTCTAGAAATTTTATCCACGATTATGATTTTGAAGTTTAAATGAACTAAATTAGCAAAAATTAACCACGTAAGTCAAAAATTGGTCATAGTTTAAAAAATTTTTGAAAAAAATCTATCTCACGTTGTTTGGAACTTACGAGCTTTTAAGTGCAATCTAGAGCTTTAATGAAATTATGACCAATTTTTGGCTTATGTGATTAATTTTTACTATATTTGTTTATCTTGACGTTAGAACTATAATCATAAATAATATTTGTAAGACCACAATCAAAAACAATAACTGAATTACCCAAGTTTTCAAAAATTGGGATTTTTTTGTTGAACTATGAATTTAAAGTTTAAAAAATCGATCGAATTTGAGAGGCTCTTCTGTAAAAAAATATACTAGAGTGGGTTGGCAAGTTTCATCAAAATAATAGAATACTTATAATAAATGAATACGTAAAAATTTTATTATTGAAATATTCGAGTAAAAAATAAAAACCTAAAAATGACATAATTTTGCTAGTACATTTTACTCACATTGACCTGTAGCAATTGTATTATTATTTTTGATTGTGGTCCTAGAAATGTTATTCCCGATTATAGTTCTAAAGTTTAAATAAACAAATTAGTAAAAATAAATCACAAAAGCCGAAAATTGGTCATAATTTCACCAAAGCTCCAGGTTGCACTTAGAAAAACTCGTAATTTCCAAACAACCTGAGATAATTTTTATTTATATTTTTTAAGGACACTTAAGGTAAAATACTTTTTCTCTATTTTGTCTAGGACACCCTGTATATCTTTCTACCGAATAAGTATTTTGCATTATACAATTTTTTTTCGTTGAATAGCGATTTATTCCGCTCGTTTATTTCGATTTGAATAACAAGAAAACTACATCAGTAGGAAAGTGAAAATCTTGTCAAATGTTTTGAATTTCAATCTACTTTGTGTTTTTTCTTCTAGCAGATCCATTTTTGTCACGAAAAACAGCCAGACAATGTAAATACACACAGACATACTCACACACATGTACTGCTTATTTATACAGATTTTTAGAGTAGAACATAAATGTATAATTGTTTACTTTATGACGAAAATTACGTTTTTATTAGTTAGGTAATCAATATGCTATCGGCGCCAAATATGACTCTGGATTACATATTATATATTTATTTTATATATATATATATATATATACATAATATAATATAATACAGATTGAAAGGATTTGTTTTTGCACGTGTCCTTGTTTCTGAAATGATTGATGAACTTTCTCAGAACATCCTAAGGATATAAAAACTTCATAATCATAGCGGTACATCATGTTTATATATCATATATATACATATATATATATATATATATATATATACAAATTGTCAGACACCATGATGGATTATTCTTGAAAAGATTAATGCACATTGCTGGTGGGTACTCTTGAGCCAAAAACGTCTTCAATTTCCTAATATACATACAACATACAAGTAGTTTTGTTCAATCACAATATTTGTCAGACAAATGTGTAATTTATTTGGAAAACATCGGATATTATCAATCAGAAGATTATAATGGATATATTTATATATATATATATATATATATATATATATATATATACATATATTTAGGGTGGTCCTTAAAATGGTCATTTTCGAATTTCCTTGCTCCCAGGGTCTCAAATGGTTCCAAATAGATAAAAAACAATTCTCTGAAAGTTTTAGCTCTTAATATTAACGTTTAGATAGAGCGCAATTCAATCAAAATTTGTATGGAAAGAGCATGGAAACAATTTTGAAAATTTAAAAAAAATGTTTTAGATATAACTTAGCGACAAATGAATGAGTTTTATTCATTCATTTGTTCGCTAAATTACATCTAAAAAACATTTTTTAAATTTTTGAAAAATTTTCCATGCTATTTGCATACAAAACTTTGATTGAATTGCGCTCTATCTAAACGTTAATATTAAGAGCTAAAACTTTCAGAGAATTGTTTTTTATCTATTTGGAACCATTTGAGCCTCTGGGAGCAAGGAAATTTAAAAGTAATTATTTTAAGGACCACCCTAATATATATATATATATATATATATATATATATATATATTAGATTTTTTTGTTCAACGTTGAGACATATCTTGAATATTAATTTTCAGCCAATCTTTGAAATACGACACGGATTTTCCGTCATCGTTCAGCAAATTTTGTTATAAAGTATCTGAAATAATATTTACAGAATTTAAAAAATAAATTTAAATTTATATTTAGTATAATTGAAGAATAAATTCTACTCTTCTAGTACATGTCTCTTATCACAATATTATCAATTAAAAAAAAATTTCAGTTCAAAATTAAAAACAAAACATGTTTACTTAATATGTTATTTTCTATATTTATTTCATATATTGTATGTTTGGTTTATTTCCTATATGTAATTACCAAAAAAATGGTTTCTCCTGGTGTGGTACGCATATTCTTTTATTTTTTAATTAATTTAAATATGAATTTAAATTTATTTTTTAAATTCTGTAAATAATCTTTTAGATATTGATTAACAAAATTTGCTGAATTATGACACACAATCTGAATTTTATTATTTTGCAATTTACAAGAAAATTTGCGGTATTTTTTTTTATATCACAGAAGACTAAATTAAATCTCATAATTTAGAATCTATATTAACAAAATGTTTTTAATTGCTATTTTTAAAATATTCTAAAAATATTTTTAAATTTTCACGGTTTTTAGATAATTGCCAACGTTTTTTTGGTATGTTATAAATACTTATTATATATATATATATATATATATATATATATAGAAAAATTATGAGCTTTGTGTAACCTAGAGCTTTCGTGTAATTTTGACCATTTTTCGTTTATAGTTGTTATTTCTGGCTAATTTTGTTTATTAAATTTTAATTGTAACCTTGAATAACATTTTTAGAGCCCCAATCAAAAACAACATAAATGCCCCAAGTTTTCAACAAATAAGACTTTTTGTTTAACTATAATATAAATTTTTAATAATTTAAATTTTGAAAATTTAATAATTAAAATTTTTAAAATCGATCGACTATGAAAGGTCTTTCTCTTAAAAAATGTCCTAAAGTATGTTGGAAAGTTTCATAAAAAGTTTATAATAAGTTTCATTAAAAAGAAGCATTTAATCAGGTAAAATACTTGATAACTTTGTTATTGAAAAATTCCGTGTAATATAATAAAAACCTAAAATGACACGATTTTTGCTAAGCACATTTCTTATAAATTCAGTCATTTTTAGATATTTATTTTCGTGCAAAAATTTTTCTATAATATAATTTTGAAGTATTTTACAATTTTAGAACGCTCACTGATAATGAAACTTGCCAACACACTTTAGTACATTTTTTCAGGGCCTTTCAAAGTCGTCCAATTTAAAAAATTCGATTCATAGTTTAATAAAAGTCTTATTTCTTGAAAACTTGTGGTAATTGTGTTATTGGTTTTGATTGTGCTTATATTCAAAGTTACTGTTCTATTTTGCACTATTTTTTTTTCAAATTTTTTTCAGGATAGTTAAGGTTAATTATCTATATATATACATACATATATATATATACATACATATTTATATTTTATAATTAATCACTAAAATAAGGAACAGAACGTCTGTGTTATCCGATGTAAAATTTATGACTCAACTGTATGTGTAGAATTAGTAGAATTAGAATTAGTAGAATGCGTGAATATTCTTATACAATTCAAAGTATAATTACATTTTTATATATGATTAAGAATTAGAATAAAATCATAAAAATGTTTAGATAATTATATTTTAAAGAATTTTTGTATATGAATTTTCATCATACTAAGATCTTTTACTTGGAGTTGGAGCAGTTATTTAATCTTTTTATTTTATTTATATTTTATTTATTAGTTAATTTGTTTTATTTTCAGGTATGAGAATCCTGGTGATGTTGCTCCTGGACACTTTGCCGATGTTGGGAAATGTTTTGCTGTTGTGTTTTTTTGTCTTTTTCATTTTTGGAATTGTTGGGGTGCAACTTTGGCAGGGAATGTTAAGACAAAGATGTGTTCTTCAACTACCACCACATGTTAACAACCCAAAGTGAGTTTTATAAAAAAACTAATAAATTATTGAAAATTTTGTAATGGTCGAAATAAAAATTAGACAATAGAAAATTGAAATGTGCTAAAAAATTAGAGGTCAAATGAGGATAACTAAACCAGTATGAATTAAAAGTAAATTTTTTGATAAATAGTTCCATAAGAATTATAGGATTAAAGTTTAATTTGATTTTTATCTGAAGGAAACAATGTTTGTCTGAAACGCCAGGAAAAAATTTAATCCATTGTACCCATATAGTATCCTTGTATCATAAATACTAAACACGTTTTTATTAATCATTACATAATAGCGTTCCTAAAAGTTTATATTATTTATATAAAAAGTTTTATGTTGTTATCATTAATAATTTTTAACATATATATAATTATTATATAAGTTTTTATTAAATAACAAAGAAGCAATTTTTGTTATTGCATTAGAATAATATTATTAAATGTTCAAATAATCTTAGAACAGCATATATGTTAGAAACTTTTTTTCCAAATGTTAGATTGCTATTTGTGGTATTTTGAAACAAAAACAGATGAAAGTACTCGATCCCTAGTATTTATTTAATTTTTTGGTACTTGCTTAAAATATTAAAACAATTTTTTATAATAAGGGTTTAATATTAAAGAAATTTTAGCACCTTTCAATTTTTGATTTATATATATATATATATATATATATATATATATATAACTGCATGTTTAGATGTTCCATAATTTTTTTATTATTAATATTTTATGCATGTTGCATGCATCGATTTTATATTAAAAACATTCATCATTTTAGTGAACATTTTTTATGTATATATTTTTGTACATATGCAACTTTTTACACAATCATAATTCCAACACAATGATACAACATTAAATATTATTTTTTAGTTGCAATTCATGTTTTTGAGTCATTTTTTTACGTGTTTGTGTGTGAGTGTAAACGCACCCTAATGATAATTTTTTTTTTTAATTGATAATGATATTTTTATCACCTTACTAATTTTTTTTTGTTAAGTTTGAGATTGATGTTATGTGTTTGTGTGTGTGTTTTTTGTAAACAAAATTTATGTGTTTTGTGCACTTGTGTATCGAATCATTAATTTAATTTTTTGGCATAATTTTTTGGTCATAATTCATTTATATATTATATATATATATATATATATATATATATATATATATATATTTATGCATTTTTGGGTTTTGAAGTATCAAATAAAATATCAACGAATTGCTAATAAATATACTTAAGCTTGTTCACTAAAAAATTAAATACCCACGTTTGTTTTGAAATTTATTACATGTGGTACGACTTAGGCAACCTCAACTTACTAAATAATAAAATATAAGGAACAAAAATCTTCTTTTTTTAAATCTGATTTACTCAATATTTTTTAAAAATTTCAAAACGTTTCTTTCAGTATAATTTCTCTGAAATTTCACAAATATTTAAATATTTTTATATGTGGTACGACTTAAGCAACCTCACTTCTTCTTAACAGAACAAAATTATACATTTTTTATTTAAATATACTTGATGATCTTCAAAATCTTCAAAATCTTTTTTTTTAAGTTTAATTGCACAAAATTTTTGCAAAAATAAAATTTTTAAAGGTGGTACGACTTAGGCAACCTTGACATAATTTATAAGAAGAAAATTTTTATGTCAACATTAATATATATAATGATTTTAAATTTTTGTTTCAAATTTACTCAACGATCTTCAAAACACCAAGAAAAAACCTTCACAATCATTCTACGAATTATTTCCCAGTCTTCTATATCCTCCCCCCATTTACTATATATCATTCATCTACTATTGTTGATGGTCGTAAATATTGTTCGATGTCGAATATCTTTAAAACCAGAAAAAAAAATCTTCACCATTATTTTCTAAATTATATTTATAATTATCTATATATATATTTATATTTATAATTATTATTAATTATCTATATTATATTTGAGTCTTCTATATTCTCCCCCCACTTACTGTGTATTATTCTTTGTCCATTGGTGATCGTATATGTTTATGATCTTCAAAACTTAAAAAAACCTTCACAATCATTTATACAATTTTACTTCAATATTCTATATCCTCCCCCTACCCTCAAATGTATCATTCATTTACCATTGGTGGTCATAAATGTTGTTTGATACTGATAATCTCCAAAATCCAAAAAAATCTTTCACAATTATTTATCTAATTGAATCTTAATATTCTATATCCTACCCCTACCCTCTCTATATATCATTCATTTACCATATTTGGGGGTAGCAGATGTTTTTAGATGTTGATGATCTTCAAAACCCAAAAAATCCTTTTAGCATCATTTTTCTATTTGTATCCCAGTCTTCTATATCTTCCCCCTTCTCTCACAATGTTGAAGATTTTTAAAACTAAAAAGAAATCTTTTACCATAATTTTCATAATTGTATCACAGTCTTCTATATCCTCCTCCCATTTACTATGCATCATTCTTCTAACATTTGTGATCATAGATAATATTCCATTTTTATGATTTTCAAAACTTAAAAAAAACTTTCACCAATGTTTTTCAAATTATATTTTAGTATTCTATATCCTCCTCCCACTTACTGTGTATTATTCTTCAACATTGGTGGTCGTAGATGTTTGATATTGATGACCTTCAAAATTCCAAAAAAATCCTTTATCGTCATTTTGAAAATTGTTTCTTAGTCTTCTATATCCTCCTCCCTTGTGTATCATTTACCATTGGTGGTCGTAGGTGTTGTGTTTGTGTGTATGTTTTTTTGTGGTTCATGTGTCGTCGTCCTAATCATCTGCATAGCTGCTTTGTTTTTTCAATATTTTGTTTTTCAGGGGATTACCAGAGGAATACACGATTCGTGTGCGAATCAACTCGTAAGAAATGCTTTTGTTTTTTTTGTATCGAAAAAAAACTTTCTTTTCTTTCTAAGAACTTTCTTTTTATTGTTTGATTTGAGTTTCTTTTGTGTTGTCTTTAATGTTGTAATGTTGTAATAATAATGATAATTGATTTTTGTGTTGGTTTTTGGTTTTTTGTTTGGGTTTGATGAAAAGCACTTTTTAGACTGCCATAAATTGTTTGCGTTTTTGTTATCAGCTCTCGTACTATTTTTAGTACTCATATGTCATAAGTCAAAATCACGTGTAACTTTTGAACGGTTTGTCTGATTTTAATAAAATATTCGGCAAATTTGTACAAAATTAATTTATCTACAATATTTTATTACATGACTTTAGTCCACATCAACTCAGTATACTTGAAACTAATAAAATTTTAAAATTTATTATTAAATTATTAAAATTTTAAGGTACTTATAACAAGTTGTTCATGCAGGTATTTGTAACCCTTATTTTCATGCATTTGTTTAATAAATTTTTTGTAACTTTTGAACCGTTTGTCTGATTTTAATAAAATATTCGGCAAATTTGTACAAAATTAAATTATCTACAATATTTTCTTACATGACTTTGGTCTATATCAACTCGGTATACTTTAAAACTATTAAACTCTTAAGGTACTTGTCACAAGTTGCTTATGTATGTAAATACTCGTGACAAGTGATTTGGTGCATTTATTTATTAAATCTGTTGTAACTTTTGAACCGTTTGTCTGATTTTAATAAAATATTCGGCAAATTTATATAGAATCTACAGAATCTACAATATTTTCTAACATAATATTGATCTATATCAACTCGGTATACTTTAAAACTATTAAATTTTCAAGGTACTTGTAACAAGTTATTTATGTATGTACCTGCAACAAGTGGCTTTATGCAATTATTTATTTTCTTTTGTAACTTTTGAACGGATTGTCTGATTTGAATCAAATATTCTACAAATTTATTTAAAATTAAACAAATTATAATATTGTTCAATATACTTATGCTCTGCAGCAACTCGATATACTTGAAAATTAAAAAAATAGTAAGTAACTTGTTACAAGTAATTCTATGTATTTATTTATTGAATCTTCTGCAACTTTTGAACCGTTTGTCTGATTTTAATAAAATATTCGGCAAATATGCATAAAATTGAGTAGTTTAGAGTAATCTTTAAATACTATAATGATCTACATCAACTCGGTATACTTTAAAATTACAAAAAATTAGAAAAATTAGGAGTACGTTTCTTGCTCTGATGCATTTTTTCATGAAATTTCCTGTAACTCTTAAACGGTTTGTCTGATTTAAATATTATATTGATATATATATATATATAATATATATATATATATATATATATATATATTTAGCAAATTTATTTAAAATTAAATAATCTATATTGTTTTCTAATAGTGTAATAACCAAGAACAACTTGGTATACTTCAAAATCGTTAATGAAAATTGGCATTGATATAACTAGTTAATATTCCAAGTCAAGTTTGTCAGAGTACAAGAATTTGTTTGATTATTTATAACTTTCAAAGTACGCTTTAAATTTGTACAGAATATTCAGCAAATTTGTTGTTTGTTTATAGTATTTTCTAATATTATAATACTCTACAGCAACTCGGAATACTTTGAAATCGTAATTGAAAATCGAAAATTTATCTGATTACTTTTATGGTACAGTAATTTGTTAAATTATTTATAACTTTTAAAATACGCTTCATATTTATATAGCATTTTTGACAAAATTATTCAAAATTATATAATAAATAATATTTTTTTATATCATACTAGTATATATCCTTAGTATATTAGTTTATCTTTATAACTTAGTATACTTTAAAAAAATATTGTAACCCAAAATCAATTCGAACGCGCTTAAGGTCCAAAAGTATTTTGTTTGTACTAGTGCAATAATTTGTTAGATTTTAGATAACTTTTTAAATAAGGGTTTGATGTATATATATATACTAAACTAATTTGCACAAAATTGAATAATCTTAACACTTTCTAACATAATTTTATTCTGCAACAACTCGGTATACTCAAAAACTTCAACTAAAAATTTAAAGCTAAATATTACTTGAAACAGTACAATTGTTGTAAGATCATTCATAACTTTAAAAATACGCGTTTTTATATAGTATATTCAGCACATTTACACAAAATTAAATAGTGTACGACTTTTACTAACGAAAAAGTACTCTAAAGCAACTCGGTATACTCATAAATCGTCATGAAAAATGTGAAATATTCTCGACGCTTTTCTGTATGAAAAAATGCATCACAACTAGGAAGACACGAATTTTTCCCTTGGGCTAAAAAGTGCTTGAAAGTCTTTAATTTACTAAATTATAATTTACTACTTCTTCTGTTGCAGTTTCTGTACTAATTTGAACAATAACACTACTAACTATCTGTACTAATTAATTTTAAAAAAAACACTATTTTTTCATATTGATCACTATTTGTGTTTTGTGTTTGTCTCCGAATTTGTGTGTTTTTTTCATCCTATGTAGAAAATTTGTAGAAAAAAATTGTAGAAAAATAGTTATGGTATTCTTAGATTATATTTTTATAAATATATTAATATATTAATTGCTTACTACAATTTGCAAAATATATTGAATTAAAAATGATATAAAAACCTTTAATAAACTTTTCATCTTATTCAAATTTTTTTAAATATTAAAACAGTAGCCACAGTACGTTGCAAGACATTTAATTTTATATTATTATTAAAAATGCATATATATCATAAACAAATATTTTTTTCCAGTAACCAAAGGATTGTTTTAAATTTAAAAAATACATTTAAACATATTACTTTTTATGTGTATTATAACATAGTTGTTTTTAATATTTTTCATAAAAGTTTTATACACCGTCGTAATAAGTTTCCTTCGTAGCTTTTAGCTGTTGATTGTAACCTTTTCAATACTTTTTAAAACTTTCCGAAGAAGTTTTAAAGCTGTTAAAAGTTTCTGAAATTTTATTGTGAATCCGATATATAAATATATATATATATACATATATATACATATATATATATATATATATATACACGAATTCCCATTTTATTCTCTGTTATAGATTGGAGATATTTTTTTAATTTTTACTAAATATTTCTTAAATTTGTTCCATGTTGATAAAAACAATTATATACTTTGAAAGCTCTTGAATTTTTTATATTTTTTAAGAAATACAAAAATTCAAATAATTTCTGATAGTTATTTAAAATAAAGTTTCAAATTTGAATCCGAAGCTTTGAAGTCGGATTGGCATATGTCATTTTTTTAAGTTTTTGCAAATATTAGGTTGTCAAATATCTCCCTTCCGCTTTTTTGCTCTTGGTTTATAATACAAAAAGGCGGAAGGGAGATATTTGACAACCTTATATTTTAAAAAAAATTATTCAAAGCATATAAAAACAATTGCACAGTTATATAGGTAATAAAATTAGTTTTAATTATGTGTAATTATAAAATTATATATATGACTACACATATTTTTAAAAAAATTCTGAAAGACGCGTTTGGTTTTTGTTACTAAACAAATTACACAGATGTAAAGCTAATAAAATTGACTTTAATTTTGTATAAATAAAACACTATATATATAACTTCAATTATATCTATTATCATCCAATCTATAAGGACGCATTTTCCTACAATTCAATTCTATCCCCAGACATACTTGTGTAGTTTTTTAGTTTTCCAGAGTAAATAAACTACAAAAATTTTCTAGTTCATGTCAGAAACTATTTTCCAGTTTCGATAGCTACTAACTGTGCTATTTTCTACACGGGAACTTTTTGTAATTGAGATTTAGAATCGGAATCTCGGAAAAACGTCTATAATAAATCTTACCGGGTTTATTACTTTCAACAAAAGGAGAATGTATATATATATATATATATATATATATATAGAAATAAATAATTATATATATATATATATATATATATATTAAATTGTGTTTTAAAATGTTTCTAAAGGATATCAAGTATAAAATATCCTTCGATCAATTTAAACGTTTTTCCGCCAAACATCAAATATTAAAATGGGACCGGATATTTTCTTCGCAAAAGGGGGTTAAATGGGTATTGAAAAGGGAAAAATGGGGGAAAATGGGGGTTTGTTATGTCACTACCAGCCCCTGTTTGAGGTTCGATTTTAAGATTTGTGCATAATGGTTTTGCCCATTAAAATAAATATCTGTTTATAAAGATGTACGACGGTGTATCTTAAGGTACTCTCAGAATAAAATATTTAATCTATATATATATATATATCTTGATGATTTTTTGTTCGACGTTGAAACATATTGAAATGAATAAAACAGCCAATGCGTCGAATGTAAACAATTTAATTTATTTTTTATACGTTTCGAGACTAGATGTGTCTCATCATTCAGCTAAAAGAAATTTACAATATAAAAGAAAAGGTTTCAAAAAAATGAATTTATACAATGGAAAAATTAATTGAAAAAACAACAAATTATACACACCAGATCAGGAAAAACCCACTTTACTAAAACATTTTACAACACCACAATCACATGACACTACTGTAGGAAAACAAAAATAATTTACGAAAAGACCGAAAAAGGTAGATGTAAAAATGTATAAAATACATAATTATTTGTTTTCAAAGCATAGCAACACGAATGGACTAAGAATGCGTCGAGAGACGTGTAGACGGCTATGCGACCAACACGCGTGCATGTGGGAAGGGATATCAGGGGTGTAGTATGGCGTCAGATTTACAGAAATTAATTATATTTTGATAACTTTCTGAGAGTAAGCTAGAAGAACTGCGTTTGTTAACACAATTAGAATGTAAAAAGATGAAACATGATTCGGAAAATCTTCTAAGGTCTACATTTTTTTCTTTATATAAAATTATAGGATGGTCAGTATTAAACGAATGTTTGAAATTAATAATGTGCTCAGAAAACATTGTTTTAAATTGTCTAGGGTTTTTTGAATTATAAATATGTTGATTCATTCTCTTGCTAATGTATTGGGAACTTTCACCGATATAACAACTGTCACAATCTAAACAATTAATTTTATAAACGGCATCGGTGATTCGGTCAGACGGAGATTTTGATTTTAAGGTAGAAAACAGGGAACTGAGTGTGTTATCAAAAGTGAAAACTAAAAGAAAACCTTCAACAGAAAAAAGTTTTTTTAAAAAATAAGAAAAACTACCCAAATAAGGTAAACAAATAATGCCTTTATATTTGCTAAATAAAGAAGAAGAATTTGAATCGGCAGTAAAATATTTTTGAACAACGGAAGTGACATTATTATTATCAATATTGGTAACGTTTAAAAAATTTAACCTATTTTTAATTATATTATTGATTAAATGTAAAGGATAAGAGTTATTTGTGAGAATGGAGCGGAATAAATCCAAATTTTTATTCCAAAAAGTTTTATTGCTTAAAAGAATAGCTCTATCAATGAGAGAAATGATGATGGAAATTTTTACAGAACGAGAATGAAACGATAAGTAATTAATGTATCTACCGGAAGAAGTTGGTTTTTGAAACCAATCAGTTAAAATAAAATTGTTTTGGTTTCTAATGAGTTTAATGTCTAAAAAACTAATGGAATTGTCATCTTCAAACTCACAAGTAAACTTTAAATGATTGTTAAAAGAATTAAAGGAATCAAGAGTGGAGGAAATGGAATTATTTTCTAAACACAAGAGAACGTCATCAACATATCTAAAGTAAAAGAAAGGTTGAACAGAAAGTTTGGGTAGAACAAAATTTTCAAGTAACTGTAAAGTTAAATCTGCCAAAGGAGGACTGATGCTAGAACCCATAGGCATACCAAAAATCTGAGCAAAAAATTTATTGTCAAAACAAAAATATGTATTATTGAATATGAAATTTAAAATGTATTTAAACCAAAATAAATTGATAGTTGTATGTGGTCTGATGTCATTCCAACGATCCGAAATGGCATCCAACGCAAGATCCCATGGAACGTTAGTAAACAACGAAACGACATCAAAGCTTACCAAAGAAAAGTTAGACGGTATGCTTAAGTTGTTGAGATATTTTGCCAAAATAAAAGAGTTTGAGACATTAGTTTTTGATAAAATGGTGACCTTAGAGAGAATAGTACTTAAATATTTAGTTAAATTACTTAACGGTGAGTTTATGTCAGCAACTATAGGTCTTAACGGTAAATCTGCTTTGTGGATTTTTGGAAGGCAATATAATTTAGGGAAGTCTGGATGAAAAACCTTAAGGGAAAAACCTAAAGATTTGGATATTTGTTTTTTTTGGATTAAATTTGTGATAAGTTATGAGTTTTTCTGTTTATGTAATCGGTAGGGTCATTAGTTAAAGGTTTGTATGTAAGTGTGTCATTTAAAAGCGCTTCGGTTTTTGAGAGATAATCAGACTTATTCATAATCACAGTAAGGTTTCCCTTATCAGCTCTGGTAACTATAATGTCAGGGTTTTCTCTCAAGAACTTTTTGCATAATTTCAAATCTCTGGCAATTTCTAACTGTAAAGGATTGGAATTGGTATTTAAATTTTTTTTAATAAAAGATAAAAAATTATTGCAACAAATTAATCTTAATCTTGATTCCTTTTCTGGATCTTTTAATTTATAAATACCCAACTCTAGATTGCTAAGGATCTTTATGAAATTGAAATGTTTTTTGGAAGGGGGGAAGAGAATTTTGGTCCGAGGGCAAAAATATATTTTAAATGTTGGGGAATGGATTTATTAGAAACGTTCTTAAGCCATTTGTCTATTAAATCGTCTTTAATTAGAGGGACAGAGCGTTTATTATGTGAAATTAAAAGTTTTTCAAATTTATTTTTGTGGGACTGTTTGAGACTGGAGAAAATTCTATCAAATTTTAATTTTTCAAACTCAAAGAAATTATTCAAAATGAAAGGCTCTAAAATGGAAGATAAAACATTTACTAAATTGTTTATGTTAGAAGTCAGATGGGAAATAAGAGAAAAAGTATGTTTTATTTCGCATGACATAGCTTCAAAGCTGACGCTTGTCAACTTTTTCTTCAAAGCCGACGAAGTTAAATGATTAAATTTATTGAGAAATTGTTTGAATCAAAGAATTTCGGAATTATTTTGAACTTCCTACAGCGTAACAGAAAATTGCGTCTATTAATTGTATTTGCTAATTTTAAATTTAAAGAAGAAAAATTAACTAGCTTTAACCTGATGTGGTGTCCATAGTGTTTCTCAATAATGTTATAAAAAGAAGACGATCCATCTTGAAATTGGCATCTAGTAGAGTAACTTGTAGTTTTCGAGAGGTCCCAATATATCTCGAAGGGGACCATGGTTCAGCAGCCTTTCGAAGGGGACCATGGTTCAAAGACCTTTTTCGGTCTTTTCGTAATTATTTTTGTTTCCTACAGTAGTGTCATGTGATTGTGGTGTTGAAAATGTTTAGTAAAGTGGGTTTTTCCTGATCTGGTTGTGTATAATTTGTTGTTTTTTCAATAATTTTTCCATTGTATAAATTCCATTTTTTTGAAACCTTTTCTTTATATTGTAAATTTCTTTTAGCTGAATGATGAGACACATCTAGTCTCGAAACGTATAAAAAATAAATTAAATTGGTTTACATTCGAGCATTGGCTGTTTTATTCATTTCAAAGATATATATATAGATAGATATATATATATATACATATATATGATATATATATTCAATTATATTGAAAAAATCGAAAAACAAATAAAAAAAACTCTAACTTTGTCTGAAACTTTTCGCCCCGGGTTGGAATTAAAAGCGAATTCTCTTGTAACAAAACATCCCTTCGAACACAAAAGGATTTTAAGAAAGTTTCTTCTCGAGAACAAAAACACTATTTTCAAATGTCTCAATAGATTTATCTCCCTTCGTTCTAATTGTAAAGGAGCTTTTTAGGAGATAAGTTGGTGAAACTTTTGCACTAAAAAAATTATCATTTATCAAAATTGAAATTGTAACATGAGATATTTTTTTTATGTTTAGGCATTCGTATGATTTATAAGAGATATTTTACATAATATTAAAGCATACAAATTTATAGAGAATTTTATCTAGAATATTCTTGTCTAATAAAAAAAAACTTCTATCTGGTTTAACACAAAAGTTTTTCTTAATAAAAACTCGAAAAATTGACATTGTTTTAAAATTATTTGTTTTATTTAATAAGCGCTTATAACTTTTGTAAGAGACATATTAGAAAATATTAATATATACCAATATATGGATAATTTTATCTAATTTTCACTTGTTTAACACAAATTTCTTTTATCTAGTTTCACAAAAAAGTTTTTTAATAAAAACTGTAAAAAGTACAGATAAATTTCGCCATTATGTAAGAAAACTTATTTTTCATTTTTTATGTTTAGGTTTTTGTAGGATTTATAAGAGATTTTTTACAAAATATTGAAATATACCAATTTATATAGAATTTTATCTAGAATATACTTGTCTAATACAAAAAAGTTCTATCTGGTTTAACACAAAGGTTTTCTCTAAATAAAATTGAAAAAAGCACTAATTAAATTTTGCCATGATATTAGGAAAACCTAATTTGCAATTTTTCATTTAAGCTCTTGTAGGATTTATAACAGATATTTTAAAAAATATTAATATATACCAATTTATGGATAATTTTATCTAGTTTTCACTTTTCTAACACATTTTTTTCTATCTAGACCAAAAACCAGTTATGCATTTGTAATTTCATTTTATAGAATTATTCTAAGGCATTATTTAAAACAATTGTATTGTCTACATTATAGTAAAATTAAAGTAATTTTTATTTTCTTCATCATCGTAAAAAATATGTTAGTAAAACTAAAACTTTAAGAAAAAAATGTCTACAATTTTTTATTTTTACTGAAATTATTTATATTTTATGATAGAAATTATTTTTATAAAATACAAGAATTTTCCTAAATTTTATTAACGCTTACGTATTGCAAATTTACTTTTTCAAATTCCTTTTTATTAAATAACAATTTATAACTAAAAAATGCATTTTGTATTCTACAATAGTAATTATATATAGCAACTAGTTTTTAAGTAATACTATAAAATAACATGAATGCATATACATACATATACATCTTTATTCAAGGTTAAAAATACTCACAAATTAAACTAAAAGTTTTGCTATTTTTTTTTATATATATTCACTTGTTGTACAATATTGTAATTTAAGTATGATGTTCTATAATATGTTTAGTATAAAAACAAATAAAAAAACCTACAAGTTCCTTAAGTAACATTTGATGTATTCATAATTTTATGTGTAAATGTTCTCTGGAGTACAAGTATGTCTTTTGATGAATTCATGTATGCTCAAAAAGATTTTTGTATATATATATATATATATATATATATATATATATATATATATATGCATATACATATATTTATTTATGTGTGTGTGTATGTGTATTTAATTAAATGTATGTACACATCTGTCTATTATCAGTAAATATCGATTTCATTTAAAATCCTATCTATCGGTTCAACGAATAAATTGACTATTTCGTTTGGCGGCCTCGGAAAATATTTAGAGTTATGAAATACAGGCAACATACTCGTATAACGTGATGATTTATCGCCTTTTGCAACTTTTTTAATGTTTTTGTTTTCCACATTTATATTTCAAAACATTTTCCACAGATACTGTGGAAACTATGTGCTTTCGGATAGTAAAAGTTTGGAATATAATATATATATATATATATATATATATATACATAGTACTAACTCTTGAACAAAAAAAATTTACAATTACATATAAAATTTACATATAAAAAATATTTTGTCAGTATTTTGTATTTAATTTGTATGTAAAGAAATTATATTTAGGTTCAAATTATCTAGCTAATAAGACCTTTATTAGAGCAATTTACTTTAATAGGCGATCTTAAATCCCCATAAAATACCTCTCCATTCTAAAAATGCAAAGTAGGCTTATATTACATTCTTTTGGAAATATATCAAGATCAATTTTGATTCGTTTTTGTCGCACGGGAAATTTTGTGAACAGAAATCGATTCATCAACCCTGTGTAATATAAATACAATGAAATATTTACATATATATATATATATATATATATATATATATGTATATATATATGTATATGTATATATCGAGGTATCAAGTTATTTAGAATAACAAATGAGGCGAAATATTCGCGTATGTAAAAAAAAGTTCACGAAAGAAAAACGAGAGAAAATAACTTTTCTCGAAACAGAGTTCTAAATCAAAATAGTGTTCTAAATCAAAATAGTGTCACTGGAAAAGGCACGTTTTCAATAACTGATAATACATAATAATAAAGCTGTCAGGACGAACCGTTTGTTGGACGAATTTCAAATATCAAAATCCAGAAAGACTAAAATGGACTGTGCACCGAGGAGAAAAAAATACACTTATTTATATAATTTACAACTTTGTTGATTATGATTTACATAGAAGAATCTATCAAATGTAACGATTTCATATATCTACAGTAGTTCACCCACTTTTTCTATTTTCCGCACAAAAGAGTCAATTTTCCATAAACCCATTTGCCAATAATTTTCCTATACCGTATGAAATCGCTATTTTGTTATCGCCTCGTCTACATTTTCCGTAATTCGATGTGGAAAACTGGATTTTCTACTATCGAATAGGAAAATATACACGTTATATATATTATATATATATATATATATATATATATATATATCGAATCAGAATCCGGTACGGTGGAGACGCCGATACTTTTCGATATACTAAAATTATTTATAATTTATTTATTTTAAGTCTCGATTATATAATATACTATTATATTATAGAAAATATAATATATATATATATTGTGAATATAAAATATAATACTTATATAACAAATTGCATTAATTACTTTTGCATTGCTATTAATGACATGTGGTTGAATTTTGTAATAAATCGTAGTTTGCGATAAAATTGTATCATGTCATCATAGTTGACATTTTTAGCAATAACATATCACAACTTCATTATTCTCGTGTATAAACGGTTTGTGATATAAATAACACATATGGTATAAATATCACAAAATCACATATTTTTGTAGACAACAAATATTTTTTATATAACTTTGAATTTGGATGCAAATCAATAGTTTTAATATAGTCAATAATAGTGGACATATTGAGGAAAAAGGTATTGAAAACATGATTTTCTGGTACACTTTCTCGAATTATTTTTATCTTTGAATTTAGTAATAAAATTATTACTTTTATTTCTGTATCTATTTGAGTATAATATAAAAAAAACACATAATACTTTTAGGAATATTGCAAAAATTTCAGAATACGAAATTTATTAAAATAAACACTAGTTTTAATACGTGGTATTATATAAGGAATGTTTAAGAGTTTATTTAAGAGTTAAAAATTCAAAGTCCAAGAATAGTTTGAATTTTTTATATTATTACATAATATTATATTATATCTTATTCGAAAATTTTAGATAATTTTGATCTAACAGTTAAAGACCTAATATGATTGTAAGAAAATTTTACACAAAAAAATTTAGGTTTAAAATTGTCTTTATTAAAATTAATTTGATATATTATAACTACTTACTTATTATAAAATTTTTGACATATTTTGAAAACAAATCATTTTAACATTGATTTAATATATAATTACTTTCTCTCACAAAATTATTTCCATAAAAAATAATGTTTGTAGTTAAAATACTTGCAGGAACTAAAATTGACATCTCATCTACTTACTTAATATACAATTTGACATATTTTTAAAAACAAATCATTTTAACATTGATTTAATATATAATTACTTTCTTTTACAAAATTATTTTCATAAAATATAATGTTTATAGCTGAAATACATGCAGGAACTAAAATTGAATAGATTAATCTAAAAATACACAAAATTGATATTGAAATACATAATAAAAAAAAATGTTTTAACAAAAACAATTATAAGATAAATTATATACATAACTTTCCTCTACGTGGAACTTATATGTTCTATTTTATTTTTAATAATATAATAAATATTATAAATTATATATAAATATATATATATATATATATATATATATATACATTCGTCAATCATATTTGATTAATTTATGAAATAAAACGTTGTCAAAATTGTGAGTGGTTTTTGTGCCTAATTTTAATTTCATCATTTGTAGAATCATTTTTACAAAAGAATAAATTTAATAATAGACACAAAAACATCTTCCGATTCTCACAACTTCTTATTTTATAAATTTATCAAATAATTTCAATAATAATAACTTCAAAAATTTCAATTTTTAAATAAGCACTCAATTATATACATTTATAACTGAAGATATCTTGTAGTGAAATTAAATTATAATTTTTAGTATGTGTAGTTTTACAAATAAAAAATTACTTCAAAATAGAACTCAAATTATTTAACTTTAAATAATTTTGATCTAACTGTTGAATTCTTAAGGATTGTAGAGAAATTTTACACAAAAACATGCAAAATTTAGGTTTTTAAATTTTGAAATTATTTAAAAGTGTATAAATATACAAAAAATGGTTTGTTTTAAACATTCCTGAAGAAGCCCTAAAAGGTTTAAAATATTATAAAATATAAAACATTAAATATGTACTTTATTGAGAAAAAGTTGAACCTATTAGTTAAATAGATCATAATACGGATATCATTTTAATGAAAATAGTATCCTTTTATTAACTTCCCGTAGGGTAAGTTATAGTAATCGTCAAAAAATCGAATTGAAAATTTTTACATTTCTCGACGTTTTGAAGGTTTCTGAACATTTTGCATCACTTCAGAAAAAATGGATGTGTGTGGTGTGTGTGTGGTGTGTTTTGTATGTCCCGTTTTTTTTCGTCACGTTTTCGGCGCACGGATCAACCGATTTGAATGGATTAAAAACATTCGATTCCTATTGATAGGGAGATGTGCTGATTAGTTTTTGGCAAAGGCAGGTCCAGCGTTACGGAGATATGGAGCAAAGAGTGCAAAAAATGAAAGCGAGTTTTTAAGAGAACGGATCAACCGATTTGAATGGTTTAAAAAACATTCGATCCTATCGATAGGGAGATGTGCTGATTAGTTTTTGGCAAAGTAGGCCCAGAGGTTTCGGAGATACAGAGCTAAATTTAAAAAAATGGCTTGTTTTGAGAGAACTAAGCGTCCGATTTAAATGATTCAAAGAACTTCTGCTTTTTTCAACAAAATAATTGATTTTGGAAAAAAAAATTTTGTTTCTAATTTTTTTTTTTCAAAAATTTTTTTGTAATTTTCGATTAAAAAATTCAAAAAATCACCCAAGCTAAGAACAGTCTAAGCGCCACTCTGGTACAAATGTTTACCAAGTGCGTTTAGACTGTTTGTGTACGGGAGCACTTTTCCAATTTTGTGAAAATTATTGAAAAATGTGAAAATGCCGCCAAGCTGAGCACAGTATAAGTGAAAATATCGCACAGAATTATTTGCAAATGCGTTTAGACTGTGACTAGTGCGGGAGCACTTTTTCAATTTTGTGTAATTTGGCAACTATATTTTTTTTGGAATTTGATTCGAAATGAAATGACGATTGTTAGTTCTGGAGATGATAAATTGATTTATTTATAATTAATTTTCCTAGGGTAAGTAATCGCAAAAAAATCGAAAATGAAAATTTTATATATCTTCACGTTTCAGAGGTTTCTGAATACGTGGCATACCTTGGAGAAAATTGATGTAGGTGTGTGTTTGTGGCGTGCATGTGTTGTGTTCGGATACAAATTTCGTCGACGATTTCGGGAACACGGATGAAGCAATTTGAATAATTCAAAAAACATTCTAGCCGTTCCGGTGATACGGGCAAAAAGTGCCAAAAACGGTAACTCAGTTTTTAAGAGAACGGAGCGTCCGATTTGTATAGTTCAAAAAACATTTTACTTGTATTAACAAGATGAAGATTTGATCAAATTTTTCATGAAGATAGGTCTAGCGGTTTCGGAGATCTAGTAAAAAAAAACTAAAAAAAATAACATTTGGCGGTCAACAATAATCATTAGACATTAGACATATGCATATCAAATTATCAGATATTTTATTGAGATTTTAACAATAAGTATAAGTTTTGTTTACATTCCTATGGGTTCCGTACTATTGTTTTTCCGTTAGACAGCGACGCGGCGCTTACGCGCTTCTATATTTCGTCTCTATGCAGTTAAAGCAGTACGATTGCTTTGAAAAAAAGTTCAGATCTTCCAAATATATCAAAATGAAGATAACATTTTTTCCAAAAAAAAATTTTTATAAAAAAAATTATTTAAAAATTTTTAAAAAAAATTTTTTTTTTCAAAAAAAAGTAATTTTTTGTCCGATTTAAAATTTCTAAAAAATCTTATTTTTTCGAAGTGAAATTTTTTCAAAAATGTTAATCGTTTTTAAAAAAATAATAATTTTTGGCACGGGAAGTTCCAGCAATTTGCCTTAAGGCACGATGCCTTAATTGCCTTAAGACAGAATTCCACTTACAGCTAGTTTGAACTCTATTTTATTTATATTTATGTTACTATTCAGTTATGTTACTACATGTCATATTATTTAGCAGTTGTAACAGATATTGAAATTATAAAACAAATTGTTAAGTATATGTATATATATATATATATATATATATATATATACATATCATATTATTTAGCAGTTCTAACAGATATTGAAATTATAAAACAAATTGTTAAGTATATGTATATAAATATATATATATATACATATAAAAAGTAGTTATTTATTCTGTAAAAGTTGTAAACAAATTAGTAGGTATATTAAGTACATTTATTTATTTGCATGAATACTATGTAATTTGTCTAATTCATCTAATTAGCCTAATATTTAACTAGTTCACCTAGAAGTATATTCACCATCTTTGAAAAATGTTACCAACAATTTATTTTACAATAAATAATTCCAGCCTATCAAAGCATCGAAATCTCTAACCGCATGACTTTGTAGCTTAGATAAAATTTCTCTAACCAAAACCTCTGTCTCTCACTTTTTCTTCTGCAGCCTAAAACTTACCACATTGTGTAACATTTATAAATAATATTAATATTTTATTTTTCCATTTAGCATATCATTTTACTACGAAATCAGCAAAGAGCACGAGTACATTTGCTCCAGGCCGGAGGACAACGGAATGCACCAGTGCTCCGGGTTGCCGCCCTATAGGTTAGGGGCAAGGGAATGCTTTAGCCCTGCTCAGCCCTATAGTCTTAATTTGCCTACGGAGAACTCGTGTGTGACTGGAATAGGTAATATGATAAATGGACATAGAAATAATTATATTTTATATAACAATTAACGGAAAAAGTAGAAAAAAGTCCCGAATTTTCTATTGCATTATTAAAAATCGATTTCAAAGTCATTTTATTCAAATCTTTTATATCGGAGTGTATATAACTGTTTACAGGGATTTTTTGTAAATTTTATCTAGTTTCTGCTAAGCTAACTAGAAAACAATGCCATGTTGAGTTATTTTAAAAAAATGTAGAAAAATGTCCCAAATCCTTTATATGTGTCATTGTTGCGCGCGAGCAAGTGAGATTTATTTAAAAAGTATATATATTTAAAAAGTTTATGTAACAGTATATACATTTTTTTAATGGCCTTGTGGCAAATTTTATCTAGTTTCTGCTAGGCCATTTAAAAAAAAATGTGTGCGGAACGAAGTTTTTGAGTTATTTATAATATACATATACATATATATATATAATATATACATTTGAAAAACTGTAGAAAAAGGTCTCGAATTTTCTATTGGATTTATCAAAAAATCGATTTCAAAGTCGTTGTGTGCAAAACTTTTATATCAAAGTGTATATAAATATTACACGGATTTGCAGTAAATGTTATCTAGTTTATAACTAGAAAAAGAATGTCTAGTGCAAAGTTTTTGAATTATTAAAAAAATGTAGAAAAATGTCTCGAAATTTTCTATTGCATCTATCAAAAAATCAATTGCAAAGTCATTTTAGCCAAAAAAATTTATATCGGAGTGTATATAACTATTTACATAGACTTGTAGTAAATTGTATCTAGTTTCTGCTAAGCTATTTAGAGAAAAATGCTATGTACAAAGTTTTTGAGTTGTTTAAACAAATGCAGAAACATGACTCAAATGTATAAAATTGATTAAATGTTATAAATAATTATGAAATAAAAAAAAACTAAGATATATATATATATCTTTATAAATACTCTTCTAAAATGTTAAATATCCGATTTTTGCATATTTTTTAAATAACATTATAAACAATACATCATAAACTGATATTTAGATAATTTAATTTATAAAAATTTTCATAGCCAAGAGTAAAAACAGAAGTAAAAGTTTTCCCAAGATTTTGCGTATGCACGTTAACCTAGAACAAAGGGTCGATCCAGGTTGCGTGCACTTTTAGGCAAAAAATAGCCCCTAACTGTATTTATTAGGAAAACAGTATACAATATGAAGTCAATAAAATATGACTTATAATACTATTATAAATACTTTTTAATTAAATTGAGAACAACCTTACGTTTGTATTTCGTATATTGCAAATTGCAAACTTGGACATGTTGTAGGGAGTTCAAACCTAATTTATTTGAATTTTTCGTATAGGAGTGTTTGTGATAGTTTATAGGAATATGTTATTCAAAGAAATGTAGGAAAATGTTCCCCAGAATTTTCTATTGCATTTATCAAAAAATCGATTTCAAAGTCATTTTATTCAAAACTTTTATCTCGAAGTGTATAAATGTTTTCACGGATTTCTAGTAAATTTTATCTAGTTTTTGCTAAGCAAAAAAAATAAAGCGCCCGGTACAAAGTTTTCGAGTATCAAAAAAAATTATTTCTAAAAAAAATCTTTAATCAAATTATACCAATTTACAAACAAAATAAACAAAAATATCTATCATGTTAGGTAAATTACAATTTATCAATATCAGACATTCCATAATTATTGCAACAAACATGTGATTATGTATAAAATTGATTAAATATTATAAATAATTATGAAATAAAAAAAAACTAAGATAAATGTATACGTTCTTTATAAATACTTTTCTAAATGTTAAATATTCAATTCTTGCATATTTTTTAAATTACGTTATAAAAAATACATCATAAACTGATATTTAGATAATTTAATTTATAAAAATTTTCATAGCTAAAAGTAAAAATTGAACTAAAAGTTTTTCCAGATTTTACGTATGCACGTTAACCTAAAACAAAGGGTCGATCCAGGTTGCGTGCACTTTTAGGCAAAAACAAATCCCTAACTGCATTATATTAGAAAAAACAATATACAATATGTAGTCAAATAATAAAATATGACTTATAATACTATTATAAATATTTTTTAATTAAATTGAGTACATCTCTATGTTTATATTACGTGTATTGCAAAATGCAAACTTGGACATATTGTAACGAGTTCAAACCTAATTTATTTGAATTTTTTGTATAGAGGTGCTTGTAATGAGTGCTCGATACAAAGTTTTTGAGTTATTCAATTAAATGTACAAAAATGTCCCTAATTTTCTAGAAAAGAATGTGCAAAACGAAGTTTTTGAGTTATATAAAAAAATGCAGAAAATTGTCCCGAATCCTCTATTTGTTGAACTAATTATATTGTATTAGTTTTAGTTATAGTTATTTTGAAACACTAAAACCAGACAAGATATTCAATTTATCGTATATATAATATGACTTTTAAATATGTGATAATTACAACTATTTAATATTAATATATATTATTTCTATTTTTACAGATATTATACAAATTGCACACAACTCGGAGGAAATCCATTCCAAGGAACAATTTCTTTTGACAATATTGGACTAGCGTGGGTGGCAATTTTTTTGGTGAGTAAAAATAGAAAATAATATGTTAATATTTCAGCATCAAATAAACGTTTCAAATCAACCTCAAATTTTATTTTCCTAGACCGACCTTTAGCTTTATTCTGAATTTGTTCCAACAATTTGGCCCTCGTATTAGGGCCATTGATATGTAAATTTCTCGACGAACATGTGTTGTTGTCGTCGCTCTCCATTTTATGGAGCTTTGCAGAGTATTTTTTTTTGTCAGAAACTTCATTCAAATCGGATTCCACTTGGATTCCATTGAGCGAATAATGCCCTATCAATTACCGGGTTCGAATCGCAAACGGAATATTTTAAAGGCTAATATATGGGGCATCCATCCGAGGGAGCAAAAAAGAGTGTGAATGAGTGAATACAGGGATATAGACACATACACATATATACATATATATATATATATATATTATATATATTACTATTTCCATTACTTGTTGCTAGAATTTTTCCTGCAAGTTTAAATAAAAACAAACTATTTTTAATATAAACTTTGCCCGAAGTCGTCGTCTTTCAGAAAGTTAGTTTAGCAAAAGTTGATGGCAATATTTCGAGAATTTAAACTGAATAAAGAACATTATTAAAATTGCATAGAAACGACATTGGACGGGGACTGAATTTTAATGAAAAATCTCCTGTTTTGAGCTCACGACGTAGAAAATATCTAGGAAATATTTTAATACACAGAATACGAAGGATAAAGACTTAAAAGACATAGTTGTTGTAAGATTAAAATAATTCAATCATTGAAATATCAAATTTACAAATTTCAATATGTCTACTTTAATCAAGCGTACTAAAATTGATAAGTTTTTTTGGACAATATGAGCGTAAATAAATTTTGAAAATTTATATACAACTTGTGGTTTTAATTTTTTTGATCTACCAATTATGCGTAGCATATACATATATATGTAAAATTGATATACTGGTTTATAAAATCATTAATTTTTATATCATGTATTTATGACAGACAGATTGTATAATTTTTTTACATTTTCTCAAAAATATTTTATTTATTGGCACTATATATTTATTTTACTGCATTTGAAAGAGGTAAAATAAAATTTGTATACAAACAATGAATCATGGAATTACTTTTATAAATATATTTATATATATATATATATATATAAATAAAATAAATAAAATATATATATATATATATATGTATATTATATATATATGTGTGTGTGTATGTATATACCAATTTATGGTGACATAAAATAATTACGGCGGTTTCAAGAAGACATAAATTTAGTTATATTGCTATAAATTCGCATTTACAACACTCATAAACTATTACTTTAATACGCCACAAAATAATTATTTTCTTGTGTTATTATACATAAATATTTTACGGATGTTATTATTTATTCATGTTTGATAATCGTAAATTGTTACATTTTAAAACTGGGTAATTTTTTAATAGAAATATTTTATTATAATATATTATAATATTTATATATATATATATATATATATAGATATATGTATATAAATGTTTAAACAAATTATCCAATTATTCTTACCATATAATTCATTATCATATCTACAAATTCTGATTTCGACAGAAAGTGTGATGATGGATCGTAACTAGGTCTGAAATTTTTAGACATTTTTGCTAGAATTTTATACAGCCTTCTGAAATAATTACGACTACTTGTCAATAGGTAAACCTTAACTATATGCTGAATTAGCAAAAAGTTGATAATGCTAAAAATGTACAAACAGGCGGCATAAATTAGCTTTAAAATATAAAGATTTCTGTCGATTTATTTTTTACAGTTTTCTACAGTTATACTTAGACTGCTTGCCGATAGACAAAGTTTTACGAACTGCTTCATTAGAAATAAATTGAAAAATCAACCTCAAAATCTGTAATCAGTAGTTATTTTTTGAAAACTTTTATCAAGATTTTTTTTACAAAGCTACTTGCCAATAGGTAAATTTATTGGTCTGCATTAGGAAAAAGTTACCAGTAACGGATTATTTATAAATTGCTCATATAAAACTATTAAAAAATCTGTGGTAATTTTTATTCATTGTTTGTAAACTTTTATCAAGATTTCTATGCATAGCTATGACTACTTGCCAATAGGCAAACTTCAGCTCATTTCTTAATTGAAAAATAATTACCATTGTTGGATACATTGATGACCTATAATGTATGTATTGCAAGTTAGAATTTATCGGTCCAATTTTATAAAAAAATTGTCTCAATTATTTTGCCCGAAATAGCTTTCGGTAACGGATTGTTTATAAAAAGCTCACGTGAAACAGCTAAAAAATCTGTCGTAATTTTTATTCATTGTTTGTATCAAGATTTTTAAACATAGCTATGACTACTTGCCAATAGCCAATCTTTAGCTCATTTCTTAATTAAAAAAGAATTATCATTGGTGAATACATTGATGACTTATAATAAAATCTCTAGAAAACTGCAAATTTTTGCACAATTAGTTTAGTATCTCTAAAACGGCTGGACCTACTTTTGCTAAAAACTAATTAGCACATTTGCCTATCAATAGAAATCGAATGTTCTTTGAACCATTCCATTCGGTTTATCCGTGCGCCCGATAACACACACACATCCATTTTTTCTGAAGTATTCTAAAATGTTCAGAAACCTCTGAAACGTGAAGATATGGAAAAAAAATTATTTTCAATTTTCGATCCATTACTATAACTTACCCTACGGGAGGTTAAAAAGAATTACCATGACGACTTATTATGTATGTATTTTAAGTTAGAATTTTATAAAATTTTTGTCTCAATTCTTTTTCCGCAAGAAATAGCTCTCCCCCGACAATTCATTAAAAGTCGCCTTCCGACAATGCACAAACGTTTTTCCGTGACAGTAGAAACAATCGAATGCCGTCACCTGTACCTAAAACCGCTATCACTATCACTATCGGCGGAATAGTTGTGTGCCACTTTGTTCTCTCTCTCGAAAGAGAGTCGAATCGAGAGTAGTGAGAGAGGGTGGCGTTAGTCGGATCGAGCCAACTTCCGTATTCGAAACTTTGAGGTTTTGCCGGTTCCCGAGGAATTAAATATTAAAGCTCTCACCCATCGCCCATCGCCCTTCTCGCTTATAACGCTCTCTGCTCCGTCGCCCAACCTGCGGAAAGGGTGAGGTCGAGGGTTGAAGCTGTATGGAGGAGCAGCGAGCGAGGCTTATGTGCGCCGACAAAGAGAAACAAACAAAACATGTTGCAAGGCTGCCAGTGCGGTTCATGTTAATATTTCATATACACACCATATATATGCACACACATTTATATTTAAATTCATTATATATATATATATATATATATATATATATATATATCAGGGTGTCCCAGAACGCAACGTCAACCCGAAATAAGCATATTGTTTTGATCTTAATTGTCATGAAAAATATCTAACGTTTGAAAATTAAGCTTTAGCCAAATTGTGATAATTTTTCGCTTATTGTGGCTAATTTTCATTAAGGGGGTTGTTCTTTTTTTGTTACAAAAAACGCAAGGTATTTGTTTTTGTTTTTTCTCGAAATGTATTTATCATAGAGACATGCGGTTTTTTTTAAACAAAAATTACAAAATCATAGAATATTACGTGATTTTCTTCTTTTTTTTGCGCCGTCGTTTTTTAACCAGGGGGCGCCAAAGTCGGTCTTGCAAAAACGATCTCTTTTGCGGTGCCACAGATAAATCTGTTGCGATTCGCCCGAAACAAAAAAAAAACTACGTTGAAGATGAAGTTTGAATCCAGTCCCGCTACCAAAATGAAAGAAAAAAAGCAAGAAGGAACAAAATGGCAGCTATTTAAAAAAAAAGTGTCAAAAAAGGCCTTTTTTGGGGCGAGAAGCTTCGCAAAAATTTTTTGCGTAATGTTATCAAGTTGTTTGAGGTAGGGGGACTAGGTATTGCAGTGGTGAACAAATTAAAAAAAAATGCAAGTTGATCCGACTTGTAGTTTTTTTTTAATTTGTGGCACCGCATTGAAAAAAGTCAATTTGAGAAAAACGTATTTAAAGTTCTTAATATAATGTACAGAATACACCATTTAATTTAATGTACTAAATACACCATGGTGTTCAAAGATGCTGACACATTAAAAAGGTCATGTGCATGAGGTATTCAAATGAAAAAGAGGAATCTGGCATACAATAGCTCGCGGAGCGATAAAAAAACGCTTTCAGAGGATCATACATATAGAGATATATATATCTATAACTTCGTCAAAAAATAGATATTGAGATGATTTTTTTTTAAAATGATTCTAAGGTTTTTATCTTTCATAATATCAAAAAATCTCAAAACCGAAACAAAGAAAAATAAAAAAAGAACAACCCCCTTAATTTTGTTCATTCAAACGTTGGATCCGTAATCATAAATAACATTTCTAGGTCGATTGGGTCTAATTTTCCAGAATTAAGACTTTTTGTTGGAACAGTGAGTTTGAAATTTTCAAAATTGAATTTGTATAATATCTGGAAAAATAGAAATAATTATATATCAATATTAAATATTCGTAATTACTATATATTTAGAAATTTTAATAAGTATATAATTTAGAATATCTTGTTTAGTTTTCTAGTAAGAATAATTAGAACTATAACAATAAAATTAGTTTAACATATAGAGGATTCGGGACAGTAGTCTGCATTTTTTCAATTAGCTCAAAAACTTCGATCCGCACGCTTTTTTTAGTTAGCTTAGGTAAAAGTAGATAAAATTTACTACGACTCCATGTACAATATCTTATACACTCTCATGGGAAAATTTTAAATAAATGAATCAAGTTTGGCTCGTCTGTGAGCAAATATGATACATATAGATTTGGGAGATTTTTCTACATTTTTTATATAACTCAAAAACTTTGTTTCGCACATTTTTTTTAAACTAACTAGCAAAACCATTAAAAATTTCGCATGTACTCCTATTTGAAATGTTTAAATAAACACAACTAATTCCACTCGCCCGTGATCAAATATGATACATATGAAAGATTCGGGACATCATTCTACATTTTTTTAAATAACTCGAATACTTTGTACCTGGCACTCTTTTCTAGTTACCTTAGCAGAAACTAGATAAAATTTACTAGAAATCCGTGTGAAGAATTATATATGCTCCGAGATGAAAGTTTTGAATAAAATGACAATCGATTTTTTGATAAACGCAATAGAAAATTCGGGATATTTTTCTACATTTTTAACGACTTTAAAATGCTCTCAAATAAAAAATTCTTGACAGTTTCATAACATTAAAATTCAAGAAGGAAAATAAAAACCTAAAAATAACATGATTTTTTAGTGCATTTTACTTTCCATACATATATTTTTCTTATTTATTTATGTTCGTTTATTTTTTTTATTTATTCATATTTATTTATGTCCAATCTAAAATAAAAATGTGTAATTTGTTGTTAATCAGATTTTCTAACAAGAACAAAATATATAAATAAAATAATGCATTGCACAAAATATATAAATTAATTACAAATGCAGAAAGTAACAATTATTTACCTGTGATTTTGAACTATAAAAAAATCGCCTTTCTAATTTTAAGATTTGCAAATTTAATATAATGAAATTTTGCTTTAAATTGCTTGAAGGGAAGGTTGAATATATATATATATATATATATATATATATATATATTAACAAAGTCTAATAATCGGGCATAACATCAATAAAAAACATGAATTTTTTCAAAAATTTATTTTAAATCCATACGTTTCGGCTATAATCCTAGCCTTCATTCAGTGGAAAAATTAGTTGATCTTAGTGTTAAATTGGAAAATTTTAATAATCCATGGTATTAGGATATGGTAATGCACTATACTATGTATTATAAACATTAACTTGAAATTACACAATATTTTCACAAAATACTGATTTGAAAAAATCACAAATGGATAGTGTGTTATTCGTAGACTGGTTGAAGATGTATATATATATATATATATATATATATATATAATCTGTTCAGAATGCGAATATAGCTCTGTTTCCCCAGATCGTTGATGAATAATTGACTAATAGCCACGATTCACATTCACCTTTATATATATATATATATATATATATATATATATATATATATATTTATATCTATATATATATATATTGTATATAAATATATTGTTTATAATAATTTTTTATTGTATATAGTAATTTTTTAATATATTGAAGATTAATTTAGTTTAATAATTCGATAATTTTTTATTTTCAGGTGATTTCTTTGGAAGGCTGGACAGATATTATGTACTATGTCCAGGACGCTCATAGCTTTTGGGATTGGATTTATTTTGTTTTGCTTATTGTGGTAAGTTTTTAAATGAAATATTATTATTATATATATATATATATATATATATATATATGTGTGTGTGTCTATATGTCTATTAGTATATATTACAAGAATTTATTACCGTGTTTAAGAAACTCGTCTAAAACTTCACGGCCGCAAATTCGAAAATTTAATAACCATAACTCCGTACGAAGAACTCCAGTTGAAAACTTGAAATTTCACCCTTCAAGAATTTCAATGCATCATTAAAGTTAAATGAGCAAATATTACAAGGAATCATTAAGTAATATTTGCGGTTCGCGGAATGTTTGCTAACTAATAGCTGCGGGGTGAAATGATACCTACTACATTATAGTAATTTTTATATTAATATATATATATATATATATATTATAGAATATATATATATATATAGTATGTATATATAGTGTATATATTAAATGTTGGATCTGATATATTGCCATGGTTTAACAATGTTCAAACAATGTCTGAAGCCGACGGAATTTCTAACTGATAACAGCAAGGTGATTGATTAAGATAAATGGTGTCACTACAAACCCAAAATGGGTTCATGAATCCAAAATTACTTCCACGATAGCCTACTGCTAATTCCTTTCTTCACCTCATGATAGACAGACACCCATTTAGATGGTCTCTCTAATGAAACAAATATTTATATAGTAAAATTATTTCATTAAAAAATTATTTTGAAAAAAAATTCTAAAATATTTTGAATTAACGTGAGATAGAAAATTTCCTGGTATGTGTGAATAGTTATGGATGTTCGTCAAAATTATAAACTCTCTGAACGTAAAAAAATTTATCCCAACTGATTTTCCTCGAAATGTTTTCTAATTTTCAAAATCAGTTTAAGATTTTTTGCGATTAAACAATTTTTTTTGCTTTTTCTGCTACGACTTGGCCGATCGTCTCACAAAACTAATAAATACAAAAGAATTTTGAAATCGTAGACAAAAATTCAAATTTTGCTCATTTTTTACACCAATTATTGTGTCAACCGATTCAGAATGACTTGAAACATGGATGTAATGAATGTATGTGTGTGTGTGTGTTGATTTTGAATATTTCAAAAAACATTCGATTCGTATTGATAAGGAGACGTGCTGATTAGTTTTTGGCAAAAGCAGGTTTAGCCGTTCCGAAGATACGGGGCAAAAAGTACAGAAAACGCTAACTCAGTTTTTAAGAGAACGGAGCGTCTGATTTTAATAATTCATTTTTTAATAAACATTTTAATTGTATTGACAATATGAAGAATTGATCAAATTTTTATGAGGGCAGGTTTAGCGGTTTCGGAGATCTAACGAAAAAAGTAAAAAAGAATGCCATTAATCGGTCAAAAATGATCATTGGACATATGACAAATTATCAGATATTTTATAGAGATTTTAACAACAAGTATAAATTTTGCTTACATTCCTATGGGTTCCGTACCAATGTTTATCCGTTACACAGCGACGCGGCGCTTACGCGCTTTATATTTTATCTCTATGCAGTTAAAGCAGTACGATTGCTTTGAAAAAAGTTCAGATCTTCCAAAATATGTCAAAATAAAGAAAACATTTTTTTTTTCAAAAAAAATTTATAGTTTCTTAAAAATCAAATTTTTTCGAAGTAAATTTTTTTCAAAATTGTTGTTTGTTTTTAAAAAAATAATAATTTGTGATACGGGAAGTTCCTGCAATTTGCCTTAAGGCCTAACGATGCCCTAATTGCCTTTAAAAAGAATTCCACTTACAGCTAGTTTTGCGATTAAATAAAAAAAATCACACTTTGCTGCCACGACTTCGCCAAGCGTCTCACAAAACTAATAAATTCATTACATTTTTGAAATCGTAGACAAAAATTCAAATTTTGCACATTTTTTTACACCAATTATTGTGTCAACCGATTCAAAATGTCTTAAAAACATTAAAAACACAAAAATAAGCAAATCGAACTTTTAAGTGAAATTTTTTTAAGTGCAATATTTTATTTCTTATTTATCATCACATTTTCACATAAAGATCAAATATAAATTACACCTATTTTAGGGATTAGATTTATTCAATTTTTATTTCAAGTTCATATTTCGAATTCACACGTCGAAGTGCATTATAGAGTATGTATTGCAAGTATGTATTTTGTATGAAAAATAGACTTATTTCATATTCCTGTTTACGGTTCGTGAGCTCCAGAAAATTCCCAATGGGATTCTTATAGCAAATATTGAATATATATGAACCTACGTGATACGGAGGTAATCGATATATATATATATATATATATATATATAATATATATCCAGAATATCACCTAAAATTTATTTTAACTAATTTATTTTTTATTTTCCAGATCGGAAGCTTTTTCATGATCAACTTGTGTTTAGTCGTCATTGCCACACAATTTAGTGAAACCAAAAAACGGGAAATGGCCAGAATGCGTCAAGAAAGGGCCAGGTATGAAATATACATTCTACTCAATTTTCACTAAATGTTTTTTTTTTTTCTATATTTTATTTTAGGTTTAATTCGACGTCGACTTTGGCCTCTTCGACGAACAACAGCGAACCTGCGACTTGTTATGCAGAAATTGTTAGGTACATCGCCCACATTTACAGGAGGTACAAAAGGAGGCTCATGAAGAGGATCAGGCTTTATAGGTATAGGAGGTAATTTTGTACTTTGTACTAACCACTAATTAATAATAGATATAGTAATAGATATCTATATATTCTAAACTCACCTGGCAATTCTGCATTGTCATGGCAACGCTATCTTATGCTTTTTTCTGTTAGAAAATGTCGATTTACTGTGTGATCAGGCGATTTTCACATATAAACAGGCAAGGAGAAATTTTATGATAACTACACTATATAGAATTTTTTTATCATAACATTCTTCTGTGCTTGTTTATATGCAAAATACTCCTGATCTCATACCAAATAGATAGACATTTTCACTAACAAGAAAAAATTATAATATAGCGTTTTTTTTTAACTTTTTATTTGGCCTCGCTTCCTCTGAGCACTTTTCATATCATATTCAATCTATTTATATCTTATTCTATATTCTTCTTCTTCTTAATTTCTTCAATTTTTGCTGTTTTCTATCAATTTCCTAATTCTATTCAACTTCTATCTTTATTTCATTTATTTTTTTCTTCATACTTCTTTTTAATCTCAGCAAATTCTGATATTTTTTTTTTCTTACTACTAATTCCATTCAGCTTTTCGAATTCTGTAATTCCTATTTTTCTTAATTTTTATTCAATTTCTACTTAACAAATGCAATTTTCATTTAAATTCAAATTAACTATACATATTTTTCATAAATTCCTAAAAATTATTTTTTATCTTAATAACTCTAGAAATTTTCTGAATTTTGTTTCCAAGCGTTCTGAATTTAATATTACGGTGTTCCCTTAATTTATAGAAATTTGTATATCTACATGTTAATTTATTTTTCTAATAGGTTTTATGTAATAAGTACAAAAATAGCTCTAGAACTGCTCCTTGGGGTACTCCAAAATTGATCACTTTTTTCTTTTCTCTCTTTTTGGTAAGAATTTACATAATGTATTTCGAAGAGTATATTTACGTCATAATTTTTTTATTCTCCAGATATTTGTTATTTCAATAACTTTAGAATTCTTCTAAATTTTGTCTCCAAGCGATCTGAATTTATTATCACAGTGTTTTTTATGAATTTTAAAATTCATTAGAATATTGTACATCTACCTGCTAGTCTATTTTTCTAATGATTTATATGTAATAAGTCCAATAGTAGTCCTAGAACTGTTCCTTGAGGTACTCCAGATCCTTTTATTCTTTTCTCTCTTTTTGATAAAAATTTACATAATGTATTTAAAAGACTATATTCACGTCATAATTTTTTCATTTTGAAGATATTTTTTATCTTAATAACTTTAGAATTCTTTTAAATTTTGTCTCCAAGTGATCTGAATTTATTATCACACTATTCTATTATTATCACACTTATTCTATATGAATTTTAAAATTCTACCATCTACCTGCAAATATATTTTTCTAATTGTTTATATATAATAAGTCTAATAGTAGCCCTGGAACTATTCCTTGGGGTACTCCAGAATTGACCACTTTTCTCCTTTTCTTCCTTTTTGGTAATGAGCTTATATTAAATTTAGAAGAGTATATTAACGTCATATTTTTTTATTCTCCAGATATTTTTTATCCCAATAACTTTAGAATTTTTCTAAATTTTGTTTCTAAGCGTTATGAATTTATTATCACAGTGTTCTCTTTAAATTTTAAAATTCATCAGAATATTGTATATCTACCAGCTAATCTATTTTTATAATTGTTTATATGTAATAAGTCCAATAGTAGCCCTAGAACTGTTCCTTGAGGTACACCAGAATTGGCCACTTTTCTTCTTTTCTCTCTTTTTGGTAATAATTTAGATAATGCATTTTGAAGAGTATATTTACGTCATAATTTTTTTATTCTCCAGATACTTTTTATCTCAATAACTTTAGAATTCTTCTAAATTTTGCCTTCAAGCGATATGAATTTATTATCACAGTGTTCTCTATAAATTTTAAAATTTATTAGAATATTGTATATCTACCTGCTAATTCATTTTTCTAATTGTTTTATATGTAATAAGTGCAAAAGTAGACCTAGAACTGTTCTTTGGGGTACTCCAGAATTGATCACTTTTCTTCTTTTCTCTCTTTTCGGTAAATTATTTATATAATGTATTTCGAAGAGTATATTCACGTCATTTTTTTATTCTCCAGAAATTTTTTATCTCATTAACTTTAGAATTCTTCTAAATTTTGTCTCTAAGCGATCTGAATTTATTACCACGGTGTTATCTATAAGTTTTAAAGTTCATTACAATATTCTATATCTACCTGCTAATTTATTTTTCTAATTGTTCATATGTAATAAGTGCAAAAATAACCCTAGAACTGTTCCTTGGGGTACTCCAGAAATGGTTTTTTTTTTTTCTTTTTTTTTTGGTAATAATTTTTATATTTAATTTAGAAGAGTATATTCACGTCATATTTTTTTTATTCTCCACATATTTTTTATCTCGATAACTTTAGAATTCTTCTAAAATTGGCTCCCAGCGATTTTTTATTCTCCCGATATTTTTTATCTCAATAACATTAGAATTTTTCTAAATTTTGTCTTCAAGCGATCTCAATTTTTTTTTAACAACTCTGGAGTACCACTGGCAAAGGCAGGTCCATCCGTTTCGAAAATACGGAGCTAAATATAAAAAAATGGCAGATTTTAAGAGATCTAAGCATCCGATTTGAATGATTCAAAAAACTTTCTACATGTGTTTTTATTTTTTATTCCAAGGCAACATAGAAAAGAGCAATCACTGATGTCAAAGGGCGGTCCTTCGCCCGCCCAAGGACAAATTTATCATCATCCCCATTGTCCCAGGTCTAGGCAGAATATTCTAAATTCCCAAAGGTCTCCACTTTTGGGCCAACAGGCTGCAGGTCAAATGATTATCGGACCCAATCATATGGTAAGGGATATATAAACAAAAGGGATGTTTTCATTATATATATATATATATATATATATATATATATATATATATGAGTGAGTTCTTGAGGGCGATACATCAAACAAAGAAAAGCCAAAGATTTATAAAATAATCTTTATTTCCAAACGTTTCGACATTCAATTTAATGTCATCATCAGTGGATCTAAAAACAGTATGAAAATTAGCATATCTAGGTAATTATAATATATGTGGATTGGTAAAGTAACTATACAATAAGAGAAAAATTAACAAACAGCAACACTTAACAACAAACCAAATATAAAAGATAGGAAAGGTAGTAGAGACTAGAATTAAATAAATAATTAAAAAGTATAGGCAAAAATATTTAAGTACACTCATATAAACCTACGCATATATACATATATATACATACACATATACACACATATACATATATATATACATATATATATATATATATATATATATATACATGCATATATCCATATACACACACATACAAACATATAATACACATATACATATACAGATACAACAATATATACCTATATATGTACATATACATGTAAGACTATACACATATAAATATATGTATATACATATATGCAACGTGCATGCATATTCACAACGACGGTACATGTACATGTATGAACCATACAATACTCATACCTACTATCTATGTAACTATAGCTATACACGTATACACATACATATACGCATAAACATGTATATACACATATATACACACATATATATATACATATATATACATACATATATATATATATATATATATATATATATATACACAATACATATATAATATACATATGTACATAAATGCTCACAAATATATATATATATATATATATATATATATACATATACATATACATATAATATATATATATAATACATACATACATATACATATACATATATATATACATATATATACACATATATATATACATACATACATGCATATACACGTATATATAATTACATGTATACACATATAAATATGCACATACATACAAACATACATGTAAATTAGCAATATACATATATATACATACATATATACAAATACATATATATATATATATAAACATACAATATATGTAAACTCGTATATATGTAAAGCAAACAAATTATTTATGAAGATGGATAAAACATATAAAATACAAGTGGACTTACATTACGTTGGTTAGTTACATATAGAGAAGTGTACACAGCACTAGAGATTTTGGCACTAACATTTATACAACTAACTTGTCAGCACTATGCATTTTTTTATATAATTTTTTTGTATGATGTGTAAACAGAAAATGATAGTTTTATTGAACAAAAATGTAAGTAGAATTATGTAATTTCTGCCACGACTTCTGTACTTTGCTAGTACCGAGGCATATATAAAAGTCACCACATGTTTTGAGAGATTTTTAAGGGTCATTCCAGGATTGTTATGGGCGGGTAGTAGTAGAAAATAGTCGGAAGTTGAAACTAGTAATGTTAGGCTAGGTTTGTATGGTTAGAATTAGGAGAAAAAAAATTGGAAATATTATTTAGTATTACTAAGTAGTTATACTAATAACTCAAAAATCTAAAATAAAAATTTTTTAAGGTTTATTCAAAATTTGCTATGTATGGGTAGGTAAAGCTCGGGTATCAAGGCCGAAGTTAAACTAGGAAGTGTTGGCAAGGTTAGTAAGGTCACTTAGTTTTGTTCAGAGGAGATAAATTTGGAAACATTATTTAGTATTACTTGGTAGTTATCGCAGAGTAAGGAGGAATCCGATCTTTTATTCACCACGTGGTCACATATTGATATGAAACAAGATTCTGCAAAACGTCTCTGAATGGTGTTCCGTTCATGGTAGAGAATACTGGCATTATAAAAGTTAAAGGAGTGTTTGAAATTTTTTATGTGTTCTGTTATCATAGTTCAAGAACTCACTCATATATTTCAACATCAAAATTAACTACTAAATCATATATATATATATATATATATATATATATATATATATATATATATATATATATTATCTTTCTCCTCAGATGGCTCTTCAACCCCTATACCCGCCTCCAACAAATCAGCAACAAATGTTGATGAATAACACTGCCGCTGGTGGTGCTGGAGGACCGACGTCCTCCAGTTGCATAGAATTACCTTTGTCTAGCCCAGATAATTCTTTGAGTGATGCCCAAGTGACTTTGACGCCTCCGAGTCTTTTGCTGCTCCACCACGCCTGCGAAGACCAACAAACAAAAGGGTTTGAAAAAAAGGGCTTAAGACCTGCCCTTTTGAGGGTACCCAGCGCCGCAACTGTGGACGGAGATGTAAGTAGAATAAATTTTTTTTTGTGTGTAGTAAAAATATTTTTAGTTGATTGGTGTTTAAAGTAGGGTGGTTCTTGATATGGACATTTTTGAATTTCTTTGCTCCCAAGGGCTTAAATGCTTCCAAATTGATATAAGAAAATTCTCTGAAAGTTTTAGCTCTTAATATTAACTTATAGATAGCGCGCAATTCAATGTTATTATTATTAATATTTATTATTTTTATGTATTTCTATATATGAAACTTGAGGTTGCAGCAATGGTATTTGGGCTAGTCCCAGCTAGGGTTTATACAAAAACCAACATTTCAAAAAACCGGGTGTCGAATTTTAATTTTGCTAAAAACCGGTTTTAACCGGTTTTCGAATTTTATACAGAAAACTAGTGGGGCGCATGGCATCGTGCCTTAAGGCAAATTGCTGGAACTTCCCGTACCAAAAATTATTTTTTTTTTGAAAAGATTAACATTTTTTAAAAAAATTTACTCTAAAAAAATAGATTTTTGAGGAACTATATAAATTTTTGACAAAAGTTTTTGTTTGAAAAATTTATTTTGAAATATTTTGGAATTTTTTGTACTGCTTTAATGCATAGAGACTAAATATCGAAGCGCGTAAGCGCCGCGTCGCTGTCTAACGCATAAGCATTGGTACGGAACCCATAGGAATGTTAACAAAATGTATACTCATTGTTAAAATCTCTATAAATATCTGATAATTTGATGTGCATATGTCTAATGTCTAATGATTATTGTTGACCGCCAAATGTTATTTTTTTTTACTTTTTTTACTAGATCTCTGAAACCGCTAGACCTAATTTCATAAAAATTCCATCAAATCTTCATCTTGATAATGCAAGTAAAATGTTTTTGAATTATTCAAATTGCTTCATCCCGATTCCCGAATTATTCAAATTGCTTCATCCCGATTCTTCCCGAAATCGTCGACAAACTTTGTATCCGTACACACACATACATCAATTTTCTCTAAGGTATGCCAATATATTCAGAAACCTTTGAAACGTAAAGATATATAAAAATTTCATTTTCGATTTTTGTGCGATTACTATAACTTACCCTACGGAAAGTTAATCATAAGAAATCAATTTATCACCTACAGAACATAACAATCGTCATTTCATTTCGAATCAAATTTCAAAAAAAAAAAATAGTTGCCAAATTTCCACAAAATTGAAAAAGTGCTCCCGCATAGTCACAGTCTAAACGCATTTGCAAATAATTCTGTGCGATATTTTCACTTATACTGTGCTCAGCTTGGCGGCATTTTCACATTTTTTCAATAATTTTCACACAAATTGAAAAGTGCTCCAGTACACAAACAGTCTAAACGCACTTGGGTAAACATTTACCAGAGTGGCGCTTAGACTGTGCTTAGCTTGGGTGATTTTTTGAATTTTTAGTCCAAATTACAAAAAAATTTTTTTGAAAAAAAATTAGAAACAAAAATTTTTTTTTTCCAAAATCAATTGTTTTGTTGAAAAAGCAGAAAGTTCTTTGAATCATTTAAATCGGACGCTTAGTTCTCTCAAAAACAGCCTTTTTTTTTAATTTAGCTCTGTAACTCCGAACCCTGGGCCTACCTTTGCCAAAAACTAATCATCACATCTCCCCTATCAATAGGAATCGAGTGTTTTTTAAACCATTCAAATCGGTTGATCCGTTCTCTCAAAAATTCGCTTTCTATTTTTTGCACTCTTTGCTCCATATCCCGTAACGGCTGGACCTGCCTTTGCCAAAACTAATCAGCACATCTCCCTATAATAGGAATCGATGTTTTTTAAACCATTCAAATCGGTTGTGATCCGTGCGCCCGAAAACGTGGACGAAAAAAAGCGGACATACAAAACACCCACACACACACACACACACACACACACATCCATTTTTTCTGAAGTATGCCAAAATGTTCAGAAACCTTCAAAACGTCGAGAAATGTAAAAAATTTTTGATTTCGATTTTTGGACGATTACTGTAACTTACCCTACGGGAAGTTAATAAATTTTTGCTCGAATATTTTGTAATTTATCCGCAAATTTAGTGTGATTTAGAGCAGTATTTTACTGAATTTATTTATTGTTCAATTTTATGGATAGTGAACAAAATTGTTTTAACTTTAATAGTAGAACTGAAAAATAATAGTTTATCTTGATTAAATAACTTTGAAAATAATTAATCATCATGCATCATTTTCTCATATAAGAATGAAAATATTATTATGATAGTGAAAGGAAAGTTTTCGAATAAATAGAATTAATACATTTTTAAATAAAAAACATTCATTAAATTAAAAAAAGAACATATTAGATACACGTTGATACATACTTGTTAATATAAATTTTAGTTGTAAAAACAATTAAGCTAAACTCGAGTATCGCCTGTTCCGAACAATTTTAATTAATTTTAAACATTTTAATTGTTTTTTTTGTTTAATAAAATATGATTTCAAACGCCTTTCGAATTGCTACTGAAATAGAAAATACGCGACCAAAATATGCTTGTTTTTAAAGCCTGATATAATAATTCTAAGCTTTTTGTTCTTTTATTTGTGGCTTCTAGGGTTTAAAACTCTTTTTTTTAAGATAGAGTAGAGGAAGCCACACTGATTTACATTAAAATACACACTAAAATAAAAATCTAAATTAATATATTCAAAACCTTTCTGGGAATCATTGCACACTGATAGATATCAAATGTTATTGAAGCGATATGATTTCAAGAATCAAAATGCTTTCATCTATCTTTTATATTTGCTGTATTTCAATGATAGTGAAATCCGACTTTTTTTTACTAAAAAACCGGTTTTCGAAATCCCAGCGCTGTGTTTTTGACCTGCGGCGTTGCGTTGTTTCAGGTTGCGGTACAAAATGACGCGGAACACGGCCTAAAAAACTGCCTATCGACAATTTTATTTTTATGTTTGAACAGTTGCATATTCACACTTTATATTTATATATCGGCATTTACTTATGGGTTAATATTATGAGCGCAATTCGATAAAAGATTTGTATGGAAAACAAGAGCGTCGAATTTTCAATAAAAAATGACACGAATTTTCACTTTTAATTCATTTGTCGCTAAGTTGTATCTAAAACTTTTTGTTTTTAATTTTCAAAATTTTTTCCATGCTATTTTCATACAAAACTTTGATTGAATTGCGCTCTATCTAAAAGTTAATATTAAGAGCTAAAACTTTCAGAGAATTGTTTTTTATCAATTTGGAACAATTTGAGCCCTTGGGAGCAAGAAAATTTAGAGTTTAGTTTAGAGTGTGAAAATTTAGGGTTGTGTATATATATCATTTGGTGTGGTGTGTGTGTGAGTGTGTGCAAACGAGAGAGCACACACTCTCTTTCCTACCTCAAAGGATTGTTAGCGTGAAATATAGCGAAGTGGAGATTGCGAAATTTCAATGCTTGTCATGCATAAATTATTGTATTATTCATTGCTGTTCCATCGCTCTCTCATCTCATTTCATATATACATTCGAGTGTGTATGACTACATTTCGTACTACATTTCCTACATTTCCAACATTTCTGTTTCTGCTAATACATATGTTACGGATCGTGTTATAAAGTATTTGAGGATTAAAATAATAACTAAGTAACTAAGATGAAAGTGGCATTTTACCTTTGAGGGTTTCAAAAAATCGAAAAATGTTTAGATAAAATTTAATACAATCTCATGTCTTGCACACCCTCCGACATAAAAGTTTGGAATAAAACGATTTTGAATTTGATCTTTTATTTTTTTCAGCAATTAATAAAAAATTTGGGACATTTTCTTGATTTTTGTCAAATAACTCACATATATCGTATGAAAGCACCTCTTTTCAGTTAGATAGGGAGAAACTAGATAAAATTTACTACGATTCCATGCTAACAGTTATATACATTCCGATATAAAAAATTGGAATAATAAAACGACATTGAATTCGATTTTACATTATTCTTTGGAAATAGATAGAATGGTAATTATATTAATTATAGTGCGCAAACACGTTCTTGTTAATATTTTTAGTCTATTATTTTAAATCTTAATTAATTTATATAATTAAACCAATTTTCGTATGACAGTTCAGTGTATGAACTTTATCTCAATTTTATATTTCTTGAAAAACGTCGAAAGCTTTTTTTAAAAAAATTTTTATAATAAATTATTTTGTGAAAGCATCTGGTATAAGAAAATACTGACAGAATTGCACATATCATATACATAGTTCTAGATCTAATTTGATAATTTGAATGAATGATAATATTTTTTACAAAACTAGAGAAGTTTTGTAGATTATTTATTAATTTTTTTGCTAATTTCAAAGCCATTTCTAAGTGACTTTATTGACTTATCACATCACATAAGCGAATTTCGACACAAATATTGGCTATAATATATTTTTAAACTTTGATGAATTGATGAATGCCCTCTCGTCGTAGGGCCGTAATATTTCAGTATGTTCTATAAGACCATGATATTTATCATCAAGAAGAGTTTCATAAAAATAACTATTATTTTTCAATATTTAATTACAAGATAACGGCTCTGTCGATTTTTATCTAAAACTAATCAGAATCATTCCCAGGCAAAATATTTTTCTATCCGTTTTTGATTTTTAAAATCGATTCAGGATTGTGAGCTAAGACGTGGTTAAAAATTTTTACAATTTCATGCAAATTCCAAAAAAAAAACGGCTCGGTTGATCGTGAGAAACGATAGTCCTCATCGAGATACATCGAATGGCTTTTAAATTTTTGAAATCGGTTCAGTCACACACACACACTTAAACTTTTTTCCAAACTTGATCTCATTCGATTCAGAATGGCTTGAAACGTCGAGAATCGGATTTTTTGATGAAAATATAAACTTCTCCTTCAGGAAGTTAATATAAAGGTTGCTTAAATTGTACCCCCCTGAGAAAATAATTGTGGAATATTTAGTAAAATTAAATTAAAACTTTTGGCGTGTTATTGAATCTTTCTTATTTTCATCATGGCAAATCATTATATATATATATATATATATATATATATATATATATATATACTTTGTATCCTTCACAATAGACTCCGTATACTGTCATATAAAACGTCGGGTCACGGCCTATTTATTATGATGAATTTCCCATTGAAATACTAATGGCCAGGAGAAAATCTCCAAGGAGTAACAAAACGTATATATTTATCAATATACATACATACATACATACACACGATACATATGACGATGATGATGATATGGCAATAATATTCGGGAATTAATCTTGTTTTCATCTGATGAAGTGATGAAGTGATTTGTTAGTAAAAGACACATGATGGTAATCAATATATATGTAATATATATATATATATATATATATATATATCGTACCTTCCAGTTATTTGTACGATATCTTTTGTCCGACATAATCAAATATGCAAATTAATTATTACAACCAACGCCAATAGAATCGTAATACATTTTATCAAACTATTAAACAAAAACAGAGACCGCCTTCTAATTTATTAAAATCCTTATCATATATCATCTCCCATCTCCCAACAATAATTTCCATAAATCCTATTATTCATATTCGGAGCAATCTATGAAATATAATATTTCAATATTTGTATTTCGTTATTTGAACTTTGGAATTGTTTTGTGTTTGCCAAATAAACACAACAGCGATATCAAAGTGAGCAGCATAGGAATCGACATGGTGGCAGCGGTGGGAGCAAATAATAATAACAAACATGGGACACGAATTTCTAAAACGAATCTTGGAATAGAATTTAGAAGCTAAAATTATATATATATATATATATATATATATATATATACAAAATGAACTTATGTTTCACAACAAAAATTTACGTTTTATGTCCGTGTTTGGCCTGTCAATCATTTCGCAGTTCTCGTTCTTGTCCTCTGGAATATATAGGAGATCATGTCGTCGTTTCGTATTCAAACTTCGTCCATTATTCAAATGACTGATAATTCGATTGTCGGTCCGCATCGTCAAAATGCACAATTCCTACTACCTAGTTCAATACAATACACAATACAACACATGTCGATAATACTAAACGACACGATATCTAAATGAAATAGATGAAACAGATATATATATATATATATATATATATATATTATGGTGGTCCGTAATATGGACATTTTCGAATTTCCTTGCTCCCAAAAACTCAAATGATTCCAAATTGATATAAATCAATTCTCTGAAAATCAATTGAAAAGCAATTCAATCAAACTTCGTATGGAAATAGCATGGAAATTTCTTTGAATAAAATGAAAATATTTGTTTTATTATTTTGAAATTAAAATATTTGTTTTTTTTTTAAAGTAAAATTTGGGTTTTATCATGAGTTAAATATGAATAAAACTTCACTAAAAAACACTCACTGACTAAAAGAGTGGTGAAAAATTATTCTATTACTAAAATAAAAATAGAGATAAGACAGAAAATTGAAATAGAGATTTGTGGAAGAAGGGTGAAAATGTAGAGTTGTATATAATTTTGAATTCAAATTTGAAAAAAAAGTGTCACCCTTAACAAAAACAAATTGTTTCTTTAAGTAACGTTTGAGCATTATTTTAAACCTCAAAAAAATCTTAACTGAAATTATGTTCGAATTAAAATCAGAAGAAAATTGATTTCAACATTTAGAAAAAACAGAGTAAACAGAGCTTGATAAGAATAAATAGTTTTTGGAAGTGAAAAAAAGTTCAATGTATTTTTTTCCAACTTTAAATTTAGAGAAAATTAAAATAAAAAAAGTTGTTCCTAAAATTTAAATAAATGTTAGGGATGGTCAAGTAGTTTAAAATTGCATTTGAAAACAAAGAATTTTAATCAAAGTCAACTTGCATATTAGTCACTTTGCATTTGTTTATAATTTTTCTTGTAACTTTTAGAGTATATCGAGTTGCTGTAGAGTTTTATGATGTTACGAAATATTATTGTTGGTTTAATTTAAAAAAAAAACTTGACAAATATTTTATTCATCCTAGATAACTATAAAAAAATGACAAAGTCACTAAAATGAAGTTGCAATACTAACTTTCTACTTTGAAATCAAATTTAAAGTATACCTAGTTGCTCTACAGTTTTATAATGTTAGAAAATAATATAGATAATTTTATTTCAAATAAATTTCCTGAATATTCTATATATTTTAGATAAATATTTCTTATTTTAGAAAAATATTTTTTGATAAGATAAATAAAACTTATAAAGTAAATAATAAACATATGTCTAAAACGTAAGTACTGCTTTAGTTGATAAAAACAAATAGTATTTTGAATGTATGTGTTTTGTTCATTTCGTATTAAAAATAATTAAATAAAAATATTGACCCCAAAATAAAAAAAGAATTGGGATTGGACTATCCTTAATAATAATAAATTATATTATAAAGTAAAGTTTAAACTTTTTTCTTTAAGCTCAAAAATCTGTACTAAAATTATGTCAAAAATATTAAATGAATGAACGCGGGATAAACAATGATTGAATTACTAAAATGGCTATGAAAAATAGGGGTTGGTGATGAAAAAGTAAAAATTTAGGGTTGTATATATTTTTCAATGCCATATTATACAAAAATAAAATCAAACAATTTTGTCCAAAAAAAATTAAGTGTGTACAGTCCTCACTACTTAGGGGTATGAAAAATAGATTGTTACCTTTAACAAATTTTAGGTTATTTTATGATATTTAACAAATTTAAGTGTCTTATATTTATTATTATTATTATTTTACAAATTTTTAGGTATTTTGATGAAAGAAATATTTTGTTAATAAGTATTTTAACATTATCAATCATATAGAATATATACTTCTATAAAATAAAATACTTTTTCGAAAAAATTAACTTTTCACACTTTCCATTTGCCAGTAGGCACAAGGCAAAGTATTTCCATGTAATTTAATAGTTTGAGCATTATAGAATTTGTGCCATAACTTCAAACTATTATTGGAAGTCGTATTTAATATGTAACGGATCATTTAACAAGGATAATAATCCTGTTCTAGTCATATCAGAGGATATATATCCGGCATTATAATTGGTACGATTTATATGATGCACTCGACATGGAAATGGAAATTTTACGATTGGATTTTATAGGGTGAAAAATCTACGAACTGCATTTTATTTGAAATGAAATAAAAACCATTCATTGAATAATTTTTGAAGTAAGAATTCTTCAGGTCCTGTAAGTGCCACTTTTTCCAACTTTTTTTCAAATTTCGTTTTCAAATTTGTACCAAGTCTTTGCAAACATTCCTGTTAGGTTTGAACTAGAATTAGAATATTAAATTTTTGAGTTAAGTTCTTATAAAATTTTGTATGAACATATATGAATCTATGTATATCAAAGTTTAGATAATTTAACCCACTTTCACGGCGTTTTGACAAATTTTGATACTCGCTAAAAAAAAATTTCAAAATCGTCTAAAGTTTGAAAAATTGTACAATGTCATATATCCTAAATTTCAGACTTAAATTTCTATTAAATTTTGACAATGTTTAGATATAATAATACATATTAATAATTTAGAATAATACATATTATTCTTTTCTAAGTATATCAAGACTTAGATCTTATGTCTTATTTCACTACGTTTTAACCAAATTTGATACTCGCTAAGAAAATTTTTCAAAATCGTCTAAAGTGCCACAAATAAAAAAAACAATTAGAATGTTAAAAATTAATTAATTGAAATTGCTCAGAACAGACAATAACAGAGTTTAGCTTAATTGTTTTTAAAACTATAATTGATATTAACAAGTATGTATCAACATGTATCTAACATTTTTTTTTGCTTAATTTAATGAATGTTTTTTTAGTTAAAAATGTATTATTTGTATTTATTCGAAAAAATTCCTTTTACTGTTATAAAAATATTTTCATTCTTATATGTGAAAATGATGCATGAATAACGAAAAATTATTTTCAAAGTTATTTAATCAAGATAAACTATTATTTTTTAGTTCTACTAAATAAAATTAAAATAATTTTGTTTACTATCTATAAAATTGAATAATAAATAAATTCAGTCACACACTAAATTTGCAGATAATTTACAGGATCGAGCAAAAATTTTACTTTCTATATAAAATTCGATTTAAAAACCGGTTTTTTAGCAAAATTAAAATTTGAAAACCGGTTTTTTGAAATGTCGGTTTTTGTATAAACCCTAGTTCTAAGTATATCAAGATTTAGATAAATTTGTCTTATTTCACTACGTTTTAACCAAATTTGATACTCGCTAAAAAAATTTTTCAAAATCGTCTAAAGTGCCACGTTTTCCAACTTTTTTTCAAGGTTTTCAGCTTTGGCTAATCCATGCTGAAAATTAAAGTTAAATAAATTCAGCCAATAATGTTATATTACAAAAATTTGACTCAAACAAATTGGCTTAATAATTAATTATATACATACATGTCTTTTAGTTATAAGGTCAGTTATGGATATTTTTTATTTACATCATCATCAATGTTGAGCCCACAGGCTAGTTTTGTTTCTATGCTAACTTGACTTTTCTAAAACCATTATTATAATCAATAATTTGTTATTTTCTATATATAAAAAAATAAGTCGGGTTTTTCTTCCTGACGAAATAACTCCAGAACGCATGAACCGATTTTAACAATTTTGTATTCGTTGGAAAGGTCTCGGGCTCTGCAAGGTTTACAGCTAAGCTGCTGGAACTTCACGCACCGTAATTGAAAATTCGAGTAATGACATTAGTAAGAATTAACAGAATTATGCTTGGTTAAGTCAACGAGCAATTCTTGCCGCAAAGAATAATGATGTACACGCACTGAATTTCACCATTCAATCAAAAATTGCTGGCGATTTGGTGACACACCAATGATTCCGACTGGTCTTGCGTTTGACTTCAAAGGATTGCAATTTCCAGTTTGCCTTGCGTTTGCAATAACAAGTTGCAAGACCAATCGCTTAGTGTTTGCAGGATAAATTTCAAATAGATTATTTAGAAAATCATTGTTTTTCACATGGGCAGTTAAACGTTGCCTGTTCAGGAGTTGGAAAACCATCCGATTTGTTTGTGTTAACGTCAGACAAAAAAACAAAAAATGTGGTTTACCAAAGAGCACTTCAATGAAACGGATAATTTGCGGATTCACTTTCATTTACTCAGAGAAGTTGAACTAAAAAACACTTCATTTTTGTAATCCAAATAAATTCATTACTGGTGTGTAATAAAATCAAATTTTTCCTTTTCAAATATAAAACAAACAAAAAATTTCTTCATCTTTCTCACGAAGCCATCTGGTGGCGAAACGGAGTTTGTCGGGTTTGCTAGTTTATATATATAATTTAATGAGTTAACACTTTATATGAAGAAATAAATTCAACTTCTATTTTTTTTCAGAACCAATCAGTCTCCGGCCTGCTCTCACCACCGCCCTCCATATCCAGCAGAAGAAAATCGGGTTCCTCCTCAGTCGCCTTCAGCGATGTGGTTCTGCTCCACCATTCAGCAGCCCCTCTGAACCCCAACTTGGCGAGTTCTATGAACCTGGTTCCGATCAGCACGAATTTGGGATCAGGACTCAACCTGGTACCTTTAGGATCGGCTGTCAACATTGTCCCTTTGACAACTGGTCAATTGGGGTCTACTGTCAACTTGGTATCCAATTTGGGAGTTGGTGGTGGTGCCAGTTGCTCGTCTGCCAATGTTTGTTCGAGTGAGAAAACTACGCAGACGGGGGATGGTGATATTTGGCAGGTAATTTATTTTTTTATTTATTTATTTATTTAAATATATAGCTCACAGATTACTCCAAGAGGACTCAAAAATATAGTTATTTTACATAATGAATAACAATTAATTATTAATAATTAGGTTGTCAAATATCTCCCTTCCGCTTTTTTGCTCTTGGTTTATAATACAAGAAGGCGGAAGGGAGATATTGGACAACCTATTATATACAAAATACTAAATCAATGCACATATTTGAACCCACAACTTATGCATTTGACGTTCAATGCTTATTTTAATGTATACCGAGTTGCTGTAGGTCATCATAATATTAAACAAAATTTAAAAGAATTGAATTCTGAACATACTTGTCTAACATCCTATTAATACCAAACAAATACTTTGCAATCTATTAGGTTGTCAAATATCTCCCTTCCGCTTTTTTGCTCTTGGTTTATAATACAAGAAGGCGGAAGGGAGATATTTGACAACCTTATATACAAAATTACAATATATAGTTAATAACATAAAATGCTTTACATAAAATTACATACAATGCAGAATGTAACAATATTATTTATAAACAGAATAAGATAAAATAATGAGATATTTGAAAAGAAAATAAAATAGTTAACTTGTGCAGATGGAGATTATTTGATTAGGTGAAGTGTTGTGAATATATATTTCATTATTAATTAAGTTAAAGTTAGAGGACATAAGTAAAATAGGCGAATTTAAGAGAGAATTAGATTTAGGAGTAGGATAATTGAAAAATAATTGTGAACGCGTAGATAGCCTTGGAACATTAAAGGATAGTTGATTAAGAATAAGAGGACAGTCTATAAAATTATTGCAAGGTTTAAATAAAAACATAATTGTACAGATAAATCGACGTGAGACAAGGGAAGGAATACCAAATTCTTTTAGTAAAGTGTTGTGGTCAAAGCCACGTTCAGGGTAAATTTCATATGTTTTATAATAAAGGTATTTCAGAAATTTTCGCTGAACCTTCTCTACCGAATCAGAGTTGTTGATTTGATGAGGATACCAAATAATCGAACCATATTCTAATTTTGAACGTACAATAGAATAGTACATACAAAGAAGTGCATTGGTAGATTTAAATTGTTTACAATTTCTCAGTATCAAACCTAAAGATTTGTATGCTCCATTACAAATATCAGTTATATGATCCGTGAAAAACTAACCAGAATCAAATAGAACTTCTAAATCTAAAATTTTATTACATCTATCCATGCTGGTGTTAGAAATTTTATAATCAAAAAGTATTGGAACGCGCTTATGTGAAAAACTAAGAATCTTGCACTTTGATATATTTAAATGTAATTTGTTATAGATACACCAAGAGTGGAAAGAGTCAAGTTGAGACTGTAATAATAAGCAGTCATCAATAGAATTTATTTTGAGATATAATAGGTTGTCAAATATCTCCCTTCCGCCTTTTTGTATCATAAACCAAGAGCAAAAAAGCGGAAGGGAGATATTTGACAACCTAATAGTTTGAGATCATCTGCAAATAATAAATGTGGACAGTTAATAGTATCAGATATGTCATTAATAAAAATAATAAATAGTAGTGGACCATGAATGGATCCTTGAGGAACACCTGAACTGATATTTTCAATGTTGCTCAAGAATCCATTAAAATAAACAAACTGTTTACGCTTATGAAGATAACTCTTAAAAAAATAAATAAGTGAAGAATGATTCATGATTAAGTAATGGTAAATGATTGCTGTCTACATTTTGGTACAAGAATTTATTTTTTGGTTGGTTTTTAAGGTTCCAATGCCTCTGCAAAGTACGACGTCCCAAATTCAACAGTCTGCGATTGCTGAGTGTCCTGATTTGCACTTGGGTGAAGCTGCGATGACTTGCCAGGAATTATTGGCGCTTTCAGGGGCCCTGAGTGCGGCTCTGCCGACTGGACAAATTGCTCTGGACTCGTTCTTCAATTCTTTGAGCAAGGTAGATAATTAAAAGATACTTCAAACAAACATTCGTTCGACTAGGGTGTAAATCCGTACAAATGCAACGGAAATTGTTACGGCAAGGTCAAGTGAAAGTCATTCGCTTTCGATGATATCATTTCTATACGGGTCGATTGTGATTAGTTATCGTGTCGCGTGAATAGAGATGTGTCGTTGTGTGCGTACCGATATTAACAAGGAAATCGGCATAGATAAATAAACATTTTAAAGTTGCATCGTAGTACAAATCTTCTTAATTATATTGTACTCGTATAGTCGTTTACGTTCATTCTAAATCAATTTTGCTCGTCGGTAGAGATCCTTTTCTTTCAATTTGTCGGTAGAGTTTAATTCAAAGGCTCTGAGATTCAGTTTGCTTGCCAGTAGAGTCCTATTTGCTTCTTTTATAAAGTCGAACTTGCTCGTCAGTAGAGTTCTATTTATATTTTTTTGAAAGCAAAATTTGCTTGTCAATAGAGTTTATTTTGTTCGCCAGTCGACTTCTTTAATTTTTCAATCTGTCCACTTTGCTTCTCAGCACATAGGTTCGATATTTATTTTGTTTGTCAGTAGAGTTCTTTTTTTTATTCTGTCGATTTTTTTTCAGTAGAATTCTCTTTTATTTATCCTATGTGGGATTCAGTTTGCTCGTCAGTAGAGTTCTTTTATTATGTCGAGTCCGTATTTATTTTGTTTGTCAATAGAATTAAATTTCTTTATAACATATCGATATTTATTTCGCTCGCTAGTAGAGTTCTTTCCTTGCTTTTTTTTCAAGTCAACAAATTTCTGTTACTTTCTCAAGTCAAATTTGATTGTCAGTAGCGTCCTTTATAAAGATCAGCCGGGTAGTTTAATTGTAATTGATAACTAAACTAGTGATGCATGGCATCGTGCCTTAAGGCAAATTGCTGGAACTTCCAGTACCAGTAATTAAAATTTTTAAAAAAGATTAAATTTTATTTTAGGACTCTGAAAAAATCAATTTTTGAGATTTTTAAAACTTTCGAAAGAAAATTGACTTCTTTGAAAAACTTGTTTTAAAAATTCAATTACTATTTTTGGCACTTTTTGCGCCGTATCTCCGGAATGACTGAACCTGCCTTTGCCAAAAACTAATTACCACGTTAATAGGAATTGAATGGTTTTTTAATCATTCAAATCGCTTTATCCGTGTTCCCGAAATCGTCGACGAAAATTTGTATCCGCACACACACGCACACACACACATACATCCATTTTTTTAAGGTATTTCAAAATGTTCAGAAGGTTTTGAAAAAAAAATTTCATTTTCGATTTTTTTGCAATTACTATAACTTACCCTATGGGAAGTGAAAAATATTGATGATAATTTTTATGATATAAGGAAATTCATTTATAGTTTTAAAATATTGGAGGCCTGTGAAAACAGGTTTGGTTATAAAAAATCAATAAAATAAATAAATCACTGACTAAAAGAGTGGTGAAAAATTATTCTATTACTAAAATAAATATAGAGATAAGACAGAAAATTGAAATAGAGATTTGTGAAAGAAGAGTGAAAATGTAGATTTGTATATAATTTTGAATTCAAATTTAAAAAAAGTGTTAGGGTTGTTTATAAAGTGACATTTAAGCATTATTTTAAACCAAAAAAAATTTTAACTGAAATTATGTTCAGATTAAAATTAGAAGAAAATTGATTCCAAGGGGTGAACAGAGCTTGATGAGAATAAATAGGTTTTGAAAGTAAAAAAAAGTTAAATGTATCTTTTTTTTCAAATTTCAATAAATGTTAAGGGCGGACAACCTTTGATGAAAATAAATAGTATTTTCTTATTTGGTCATAGAAAATCATCAAATGGTGGAATAATTTTGGAAATATTGGACTTGCAAAAATTTATCGTCAAATTTTTTGAATGAATTTTGCAACTTGTTATGTGGCACAATGCTACTTAAACCGATTTTTTTTAAAAAAAATTCCAGGGAGTTCAAAAACCAGACGAGTCCTCAAACATCCAGCAAAGTTTTGGCCCTCACAACCAAATCGATATGGATTTAGGGCCAACAAATCAGTTACAAAATGAAAACTACCCTTGTTTGTGTGATGTTCAAACAACCACGATTCAGGGATCACCTAATACTGACCAACCTAGACCTTTAATTTTGAGGTGCTTCATCGCAGTCTACAGGTAATAAAAAAAACTTACCCACTACAAAAATAAAACCCTGACTATGTCTTAAAATTTTTCTACAGATTTTGTTCTAAGTGTTGTTCCTGTTTCCGACGCAAAGTGAAACTTTTGGTGGAGCACAAATATTTCCAGCAAGCAATTCTGCTGGCGATTTTAATAAACACTTTATCAATGGGAATTGAGTATCACGACCAGCCTGAAGAATTAACAGTGGCTGTTGAATATTCCAATGTGGTTTTTTCGGCGATTTTTGCAGTCGAAATGACCCTGAAAATAATTGCTGAAGGACCCTTCGGATACGTTGCTGACGGGTTCAATGTCTTTGATGGCGTTATTGTTGTCTTAAGGTCAGGAAAAATAAATTTACAAATCTCACATCATCTTTATTAATTTATTTCATATTTTCTGACCATATGTGATCAATTCCCAATTTTTTCTATGCTCATTCATAAATATGATTCCTATCAGAATCGTGAAAGAACGTCGACTAATATATCAAACGGGAGAAATAATCTTTTTTAGATTAAATGTTACCTGTACTACGAAGGGATGAAACTTTCTTGAGATTAACGAAGGGTCGGTATATATATATATATATATATATATATATATATATATATATGTATATATGGGAATGGGGCGTGCGTAACATTAGTCCATATCACATTAGAAGCAAGTTTAATGGATTGTAATTAATACCATGTTTCGGATGTAACATAATTTATATACTTAGTTGTGTATATATATATATATATATATATATATATATATATATATATATATTAAGAGAGAATGTTCGGACGTAACCGTAGTTAATAAATAATGTTAATTTTGAATTCCTAACGTTTGGAATTAAGTTTTTATAATATTTTGTAGGAACGGAAACTATTCTGAATATATTTTATTTTATAATTCATTATCTTAGTTCTTTACTTTATCAGAAAATTTTTCAAAATCGTGTTTAAAAATATGTACCATATGTAAACATTTCTGTCAGTTTTTGAGTATGAATAGAATTTTAAGTATTACTATTAAATTTTCTCAAAATTTTGTATGGAGATAAAAAAATTTAAGTAAATGAAAGTTTGAATAATTTTATCTAATTTTACAGTGTTTCAACAAATTTTTTTAAATCGTCCAAAGTTTAAATATTTGTACCTTAAAATTTGATACTCGCTAAGAAAATTTTCGAAAATTGTCTAAAATTTGTAAAATTGAACCATGTCATTCATTCTAAATTTTAAATTTAACTTTCTATGAAATTTTGTATAAACCTAAATATATCTAAGTATTACAAAATTCAGATAATTTTATCTATTTACACTTATTCATTATTTTATAAAAATATGATGCTTTCTAACAAAATTTTCCAAAATCGACTAAAGTTTGAAAATTGATACCCAAAGATTTCTGTTAGTTTTGAAGTACAATTAGAATTTTAAATTTTGGTTTTATATTTCTAAAAAAAAATTGTATGAATCAAAATATATCTAAGTATAACATACTTACATAAGATTAGATAATTTTATCTATTTTCACGATATTTTATATAAATTTTATGCTTTCTAAGAATTTTTTCTAAAATGGTCTAAAGTTTGAAAATTTGTACCGTGTCTTTGCAAACATGTGTGCTAAGTTTGAAGTACAATTATAATCTTAAGTTTAGAGTTGAATTTTTATAAAATTTTGTATGAACCAGAATCTATCTAACAATAAGTATAACATAGATAGATATTTTTTTCTATTTTCACAATATTTTATAAAATAATAATGCTTTTTAAAATTTTTTTCCAAAAGGATTTCAAGTTTTAAAAATTGTACCATGTCTTTGTAAGCATTTTCTTTGAGTTTAAAGTACGATTTTAGAATTGAATTTGTATAAAATTTTGTATGAACGGAAACAAATTTAAGTATATAAGAGTTTAGATAATTTTATCTTATTTGATGGGGATTTATCAAAATATGTTACTTTCTAAGAAATTTCTCCAAAATCGTCCAAAGTTTGCAAAGATTTCTGTTAGGTTTGAAGTACAAAATTTCTATCAAATTTTGTATGAACTTAAATATATCCGAGTATAACAAAGTTCAGATAATTTTATCTATTTTCACGATTTTCATAATTTCATAATTTTATAGAAATTTCATACGTTCTAAGAAAATTTTCTAAAATCATCTGAAGTTTGAAAATTTGTACCATATCTTTGTAAACAATTTCATTAGGTTTGAAGTACAACTGGAATCTTAAACTTCAGATTCAAATTTTATATAATTTTGTACATACAGAAAAAAAATTAAGTACACCAAAGTTTAGATAATTTTATCTACTTTCACATCATTTTAAGAAAATTCTATACTTTCTAAGAAAATTTTCCAAAATCGTCTACTGACAAAAAAAATCCTCATAATTTTCTAGTGTCATCGAGTTATGTCAAACTTTCCTGGGCGAAAGGGCCGGCAGTTCAGGTCTATCAGTCCTGAGAACCTTTCGTCTCCTGAGGATCCTGAAATTGGTCAGGTTTATGCCTAACCTGAGAAGACAACTTTTCGTAATGCTCAGGACGATGGACAACGTCGCCGTCTTTTTTTCGCTGCTGGTACTTTTTATTTTCATCTTCAGGTTAGTGAAAAATTATAATTGATTTCGAAGAAAAAATATGTTTAAAATATATTTTTGGAAAATATTGGCAAGGTGGAAATTTGAAACTAAAAAATAATTTTAGAAATATATCTAGTATTAGATTAGAACTGAAAAATTGTATGAAAAATATGAAAAAATGTGATACCGCAATGCAAAAGGTGTCGAAGGTATGGGCACACAAAATCATATTGCTAAAGAAAAAATTAAAAAATTAAAAAAAAAACAACAAAAATGAATTAATAATTCAATGAATAATAATTCAATTAAAATAATAGTTTAATAATTATTCTGAAACCATCAGCGTCGTCGACTGTATCAAAATTTCACCTCGCCAAAAACTTTACAGATTTTTAAATGTTTGATGACTCAAACCTGCATATATATATATATATATATATATATATATACATCGGTATTATTTTATCCCATTCTTCAATAAATTGATTTAGCCTCAAATCCGCTTTAGAAAGTCCAGAAAACCAATTAAAGATTATTTTTAAGAGGCGCCCTCGACTTTCTTTTCCCTTGCGAACTTTTCCACTTGATCGAACTTTATCGACAATTGTCGACGTTTTCAAATACTTTTTTTCAACTTTTCCTTCCTTCGATTTCTTTGTGAAAAAGTGCAAAAAGTAAAAAAAGTTTACTAAAACGGAAAAGCCATATTTTTCTCGAGAATTAATTACGGAAATCGATCCGGGAGGAAATTTTTAATAACGCTTCTGCGGTGTATTGTTTGATTTATATTATAAATTGTAATTTGAGGGAAAATTGGATTTTGATGAAATGAAATATATATTTGGGAAATCGATTTATTATGGAAAATGTGTGGAGATATTTTTGTTTGAGTCAACAAACATTATTATAAAATTAATCTTAATAATCCTTAATAACGAAATTATAATGTAACATATATTTACATGTGATATGTCATATATATTTATTTATAAACAAACAAATACAAAAACAGTACACAGACAATAGCAGAACCAAGTAAGCAAAAAATTTATATTAAAATATTTTTAATATAAAAAATTATAAATAAAATTTATGCACTTTTCTACAAACATCGAATATATATAAAATAAACAACACTTTTGTTAATAAAATCATTTGGAAATATATTGCACAATTAAATAAATAAAAAAAAAATTTGGTGCAATATATTTCTATTATTACGATACAAAAACAAAAAAAAATTATAAGTCATTTATAAAAACTTTCACTGGAAACTTTTGCCCAGAAACACAGAAATTTATGTTTTATGTTTGTGTATGTCTCGACTTTCATTCGATTAATGTTTTGTGGACTATTTTTTTGGTAAATGTTGTGTGAAATGTGTCATTTCATATTTTATTTCACTTTTTAGAACACTTTTCTGCAAAAGAAAAAATATAAAAATTTGGGTAAATCGGTCAAGATTTGAGTATATGTACAAAATGGTTAATTTTAGATTTTCGTTGAATAAAATACGATTTTTTAAAGAAAATATGAATTAATATTATTACAATATTTTTGTCATATAGTTTTAAAATTAAGCATGAACTAAATTATTAAGAACTATCAGAAATTTGATGCAATTAACATAAAAATATTAATTTGTTGCAAAAAAATTTGATAAAGTATGGCTAAATTTTTTTATAAAATTTGCATGCGTCTCATTTTTTTATATCTGTCATCAATTCAATAAAATATCAAAATTGAATTTTTACGTCAGATGTCAGTACATTAAATAATAAAAATAAATTTTAAAAGTTAAGATTAAAGAATCATGTGTCAAAATTAGAAGGCTTTTCTAAAATTAATTATTTTGCCAGCTGAAATTTTCACTTGTTACGTAATCTATTTAATCAGTTAATGTGCAAAATATAATAATTTTAAGTATGAATATTATCTAAATTTTACAAAAAATCATAAAAATCTGTTTTTAATTTATCCTTTTAACAAAGTGTGTGACTTTGTTTAATTTTTTAAACTTGTTAATCTTCTAAATTTATTTTAAATTATAAAATAAAATTCCAAATTTTAAATGTTATTTCAACCAAATTTTCCATTGTATTATTACAATTAACTATAAAATTTTCAATATCCAATTTAAATAACAAAAATTCTAGACATCTATTTTGTACATATATACAAATATTTATACCCAAATTTTAAAATAAATCTATACAATTTATTTTCCAAAAAATCACACTTTCTTTTCTCATGTAGTTCACAAATGTCGTTTTATGTTATGTGTGTGAATTAATGTTTAGTTTTAGAATTTGTTTGTTAAATGTTTCATACAAAACTATACCAAAATATACGATAAATTAATATTGTAATTATTGAAATTGTTTACTTGAAAAACAATTTTGATTTTGTTATTAATTTGTGGATATATTTTGGCCTGAAAAATCGATTTTATGTTCTTTTCTGTCTATGTGAATGTCTTCAAAACACATTTTAAATTTATATATATATATATATATATATATATATATATATATTTATAAATATTTATACACAATTGAAATAATGGTACAAAATTTAGTATATCTTTGCACACATTTTGTTAACTCGTTCAATTTTGAATTTTATATTATATAATTTTTTTCAACATTTTATTACGTTAAGATTTATTTAATTTACTATGACCATATAGACAAATTTTATTAAAATTAATACTACAAATATAAGATAATTTTTTAAAAATATCTCTTTAACAAAATTGTCCTAAATGGATAACTTAAATTATTAAAAACTATTAAAAGTTTTTAGTAAAAAAAAATATTTTTGTTATATTTTACCATATCTACTTTGATCACAATTACTAGAAATTTTTTTTTCTTGGGTTTATAATGAAAATGTAATTCATCTTTTTCGATTCAAATCTAATGACATCCTAATCGTTTTCTTTTGTCCTCAAGTGGAATAATTTAAGTCTCGAATAAAATTAATTCCGTCTTTGTACAATGTCGCTTTTATATAGAAAAATATTACTTCGGTTAAAAATAAAAACGAATTTACATAATAATCAAAAAAACGCAAATTAGACGCGGCCGGGGGAGAAATTATATTTGAATAATGACAGAATGATATTATAAAGGAAATTTAATGTATATATATATGTATATGTATATATATATATATATATATATATATGTGTGTGTGTGTGCAAACATATACTATAATCAAAATTTCAACATAAGATTTTATTACATGTTCTTCACTTTTTTTCCATTTAGTCGCTCTTTCACCTTACACTATATATATATATATATATATATATATATATATATATATATATATACCCTAGTAGAAACGAATCGTGGCGCAATATTGTACTTTATATGGGCCCTATATTGTTTACCAATATTGCTATAATATTATTCTGTTAACATTTTCCCATATAATTCCAATATTAAAACCAATATAGGCCCCATATAAAACCAATATTGATAAACAATATTAAAATCCCATTCAATACTAATATAAGCCCAATATTGAAAACCAATATAAGATTAATATAAATAAACAATATTTACCCTACATAAAAAACCAATATAAACTCAATATAAATAAACAATATTTACCCCAAATTCAAAATTATTATTTAACCCACATTTAAAAATATTATTTAATTTATATAGGAAAACAGTATTTAACTCATTGATAATAAAAGTTTATTTATTCTAAATGAATACATACATTTTTAAATAGTTTATGTATTGAATCTTAATAATTTTATTAACAATTTACACATTATTTTATGATAATAAGATATAGAACAATAAAAATATTTTCAGTCATTAAAATAATTTGGAGGATCTTAATGGTAAATCATAATCTCATCTTTGTTAATCCTATCGCCTTAATTGTCTATTTATAAGTACTTTAATTAGTGTTGGAAATTCTTATATTATTTGGATATTTTCACACAAGTTTTAACATTTTTCTTGCATTCGATCACGATTGCACCTGAAATAAGATAAAATATATTAATATTTGAATATAATGATTTTATAAACTCATAATAAATTCAATTACTTAGCTTTTAATAAAAAACATTTCTGGCATTGTAGTTTATTGAAAACTCATATTTTCTAGAACTCGATCACAGTTAAATCTGAAATAATTAAAAACACAGTAAATATAAAATTTTAACTTTTATTTAATTTTAAATTAAAACAAAAAACTGTTGATGGAAATACGAATATCAAATATTCAAAAGCGATAATAAATTATTGAAAAGTCTGCATTTAATAGGTTTGTTAATATATTTTTATTACCTTTTATCATATCCATTTTTGCTATGTGATAGTTTTTATATTACAGCTGATTTTACATCCACTTCAATTTAGTCAATCTAGAATATATAAAACACATCATTGTTTACTAAATATGTATGTTGATTTATATAATATAAGTAATAAATATACTTACGTACTTTAACCTTTAAAACTCAAAATTGTGTTAATTAACCGCTTGATTTTAATTATAAACTGTTCACAAAATATGTTCTTAGCCAATTATTATTTGATATCATAGATCATTTTATTATTCACTAAAAATTCACGCACTTACTCGTTTTTCCAGACTTACTATATATTATGAATATTTAATATTATAATAAATTCTAAATTCAACAAGAATTGCTAAATGCACAGCCAAACAAATTTGACTCTACTGAAAAATGCGACGCGAGACTTTGCTTTCCTTGTGCATTGTTTGATAGTGTGCGTGTGCTTAGTTCCATGCAGTCGTAATAGCATTGTTAATCAAAGGGCGGTTCTAAAAGGTTTTTATGTTTTATGCTTTTTATGTTTTTGTATCATTTTATGTTGCGAAGTATTCGCTCATTAATTTGTCGTTATTAGTTTATTCAGTGTAGTAGTCTTTAAAGTTTATACATAACTTCTTTTTCATTCATTTCAATATGAGATTGTTAGTAAATTACATAATCTGTGAAATGTTACTTAGAAAATATTCAAAGCATTAATAAAAACGCTATTAATTACTATTATATTAAATGTTTATATATATAAAATTTATTATTAAATATTATTAAATTGGTTTTTTTGTGAATTATATTACATAAATTTTATCTTCACAAAATATAATTAATATTTTACTTATTTTATTATACGTTTTGGGTTTTTGGATTTTTTCCTTCTTCAAGGACCAACCGAAAAACATTTTTTACAATCATACTCTTTTTCTATGTACACAATAATAAATTGAAAGAAATCTTCTTTTGCCTTTAAATTAATTAAACTTTTAATCTTAAATCACATTAATATAAATAATAAACTAGTATCGTAATATAAATAATAATTGCTATTACAAAAATGTAAAAATATGTAATTAAAACAAAATTGCAATGACATAATGTTAGTTCATAAATTACGTATAAAATAATCTCGGCCACAACTGATATCAGTCAGGTAGAATGCGTAAGGTCCTTCTACGAAACGCGATGACCAAAGGACACGAAGGGACACAGTCAAAATTTCTAAGCGAGATAGCCTTATACAAATATCGGTTATATGAAAGAAAGAAGAGACACTATTGAGAAGTCTCAAAAACCAGATGTTCATACATACATGTATATGATGCAATTTCAGAATGTTATTATTCTATATGAATAAATACAAAACGTCTAAATTTTTAAATATAGATCGATATATTACTGTAGATATAACAGATTTAAATAATATTAATACATACCAAACCAGGAAAAAACAAATTTAAGTAAGTCATGTGACTAACCACAAAATTTTATTATTTAACTTTTATTTTATTCGAAGTTTTGATTTTTTTTCATCAAACAGTTTGTTTAAATTTGTATTTTTTTTCTCGGTACTGACATTATTTAAATTTTTTATATATTCTGGTACTTTTGTACTACTATAATCTTGTATAATTTTATTTTTGTTTTGTTTACTGAATGATATCATACTTACAATGTCGTTAAATATAGTTAATAAATACATATTTATATTTAATAAATATATAATATAGTTAAATTATTCATTGCTTTTTTTAACTTCCCGTAGAGTAGTTATAGTAATGGGACGAAAATCGAAAATGAAAATTTTTGCATATCTGCACGTTTAATAATGGATTTAATTATTTTAGCTTTAATTAATTAATTCTGATCAAGAATATGTTTTTTAACAGTCACTATTGATGTTTTTGGCGCTAATTGATTATTTAAAATTGATTATTTTCTTGACCAATGTAAATGCCACTTATTTCCCAAGTTCGATAATAAACAAAAAAATGAATGTGAATATATTTACTACTTATATTGAATTTATATAAAATTTATATCAAACTATTAATTACGATCGAGCATATGACTTTTTAAAAGCTTTAATCATGATATTGGTGCTGATTAATTATTTAAAGTTAATTTTTTTCGTGACCCTTATAAATACCATGTATTTCCCAAGTTCGATAATATTGAAGAAATGAATCTTGGTCGCCCAGAAAAAAAATGCATGAAACCCACATTTAAAATTTATATTGAATTTATAAGAAAAATGTATCAAAATATTAATTGCGATCAAGCATATGACTTTTTAAAAGCCTTAATCATGATTTTGGTGCTGATTAATTATTTAAAGTTATTTTTTTTCGTGACCCTTATAAATACCATGTATTTCCCAAGTTGGATAATATTGAAGAAATGAATCTTGGTCGCCCAGAAAAAAAATGCATGAAACCCACATTTAAAATTTATATTGAATTTATAAGAAAAATGTATCAAACTATTAATTGCGATCGAGCATATGACTTTTTAAAAGCCTTAATCATGATTTTGGTGCTAATTAATTATTTAAAGTTAATTTTTTTCGTGACCTTTATAAATACCATGTATTTCCCAAGTTCGATAATACTGAAGAAATGAATCTTGGTCGGCCACAAAAAACTTGGATTTCGCCCACATTTAAAAATTATGTATAATTCGTGTAAATATAAAATTAGAGGCATAAATCAGATGGGAAACATGTTTATTTTTTGTAATAAACCATATAAAACACTTTTCCGATGAATTTTCCAAATTTTCCATAATTTTGAAAATAAATATTGTCCGGTCCATCTAAAGACAAGATTCGAATATTGCGCCACGATATTTTACCCCTCTGGCCACGATACATTTCTACTAGGGTATATATATATTAGGGTGGTCCTTAAAATGGTCATTTTCGAATTTCCTTGCTCCCAGGGGCTCAAATGGTTCCAAATGGATAAAAAACAATTCTCTGAAAGTTTTAGCTCTTAATATTAACGTTTAGATAGAGCGCAATTCAATCAAAGTTTTGTATGGAAATAGCATGGAAAAATTTTCAAAAATTTTAAAAATTTTTTAGATGTAATTTAGCGAACAAATGAATGAATAAAACTCATTCATTTGTCGCTAAGTTATACCTAAAACATTTTTTTAAATTTTCAAATTTTTTTTCATGCTCTTTCCATACAAACTTTGATTGAATTGCGCTCTATCTAAACGTTAATATTAAGAGCTAAAACTTTCAGAGAATTGTTTTTTATCAATTTGTAACCATTTGAGCCCCTGGGAGCAAGGAAATTCGAAAATGACAATTTTAAGGACCACCCTAATATATATATATATATATATATATATATATATAGATATATATATACTTTTTTACACACTTGCCAAACTTTCGCAAAAACTTAATGACCTCTTCGCCTTTGACAAAAAATAGTTAAAAAAAACTATGGGAGATGTGAATGCTGATTAGACGACGAACCTTTATAAAAAAATGGTTCTAGTACCAAAATTTTTTGTTTTTTTTGGAAACAAAATCTTATTTTAAAAAAAAATTAAAAATTACTTAAATTAAATAATTCATAAAAATGCTTTTTGGAATTTGTTATAGCGCTAATTTTATTTGTTTTTTTTTTCATAAATTATACTAATTAATAGGCAATTTATAAAGAAAATAAATCATTTTTTCAAAACGTTGTCTAAATAATTTTGTTCATAAATATTAGATGACTGTATAGCTAGATAATAATTTTTTAGGAGCTTTTATAAAATTGTAACCATTTTTCGGTTTTTGTGGTTATTTTTTTTTTACTTTGGATAATTCAAACTTTAAATTTATTTATTTATTATACGCCAATCGGCTATATACAGTTAATTAATTTATAATCGTAAATAACATTTTAAGGACCCGAAAAATAAAAACTATCATAATTGCACCAAGTTTTCAAAATTTAAGACTTTTTGTTGAACTTGGAATTTAAAATTATTAAAATCTTTGGTAAAATTATGATAATTTTTCGGTTATTGTGGTTAATTTTTTTTTTACTTTGGTTAATTTAAACTTTGAATTCGTAATCGTAAATAACATTTTATGGACCAGTTAAAAAACTGGTTAGATTTTTTTTCTAAATTTTTTAAGGACAGTTAGGATCAATACTGTGACGTTTAGTTTTGCAACACTCTATAAATTCTTCTATATATATTTATAGAAATAAATATGTATAAATATTTCTATTATTTCAGTTTAATAATAATTCACAAACAACGTGAGATAATTTTTTTCTAATTTTTTTAAGGACAGTTAGGATCAATACTATGACGTTGAGTTCTGGGATACTCTGTATAAATATTTTTATAAGGACAGTTAGGATCAATACTATGACGTTGAGTTCTGGGAGACTCTGTATAAATATTTCTACAAGACAGTTAGAACCAATACTATGACGTTGAGTTCTGGGATACTCTGTATGAATATTTCTATAAGAACAGTTAAGATCAATACTATGACGTTGAGTTCTGGGACGCTTTGTATAAATATTTATATTATTTCATTTTAATAATAATTCACAAACAACGTGAAATGATTTTTTTTCATAATTTTTTAAAGACAGTCAGGATCAATACTTTGACGTTGTGTTCTGGGACAGTCTATATAAATATTTCTATCATTTTCCGGTTCGTCAGCATTCAAATAATAGTTCTCAAACAACGTGAAATGATTTTTTTTTCTAAATTTTCTAAAGACAGTTAGGATCAATACTATGACGTTGAGTTCTGGGACACTCTATAGAAATAATTTCTTTATTTCTGGTTCGTCAGCATTCAAATAATAACGTTAATTCACATAATAATTTTCAAACAACGTTTTTCTTTTATTTATTTATTTATTATTTTGTCAATCAAGACTTAAAAAGTCATTCAAACAACGTGAGCAGTTTTTTCTAAATTTTTTTGAAGACAGTTAAGATCAATACTATGACGTTGAGTTCTGGGACACTCTATAGGAATAATTCCTTTATTCTGGTTCGTCAGCATTCAAATAATAACGTTAATTCACATAATAATTTTCAAACAACGTTTTTTTTTTTTATATTTATTTATTATTTTGTCAATCAAGACTTAAAAAGTCATTCAAACAACTTTTTTTTTTTTATTCTGCAATCTATAAAAATAATTATATTTAGCAGAGAATTCTGACAAGTGTTTACAATTGGTTGTTTACAAATTAGTAGAATTCAAACAACGTGAGCAGTTTTTTCTAAATTTTTTTAAGGACAGTTAGGATCAATACTATGACGTTGAGTTCTGGGATCAATACTATGACGTTGAGTTCTGGGACACTGTACAAATATATCATATTGGTATGGTAATATATATATTATATATTATAGTATATATATATATATATTATATATATATATATATATTATAGAATTTTATGATATGAGTGGAACGAATATTAATTGTTTAAATGAACAAAACAGCACTCAGATTTGTTTAACACAACTTTATTTTATGATTACAACGTTTCGAGACCAGTGTGTGCCTCATCATCAGTGTAATTTCAATAACAGTTACTTATTACTAAACATTCTTTAATATTTTATTTAAAACTATACTTTTGACTTTTTAATATAAAACATCAACTATTCCTTGCATTGGCAAGTGACAATTGTTTCAATCAATGCTTGACACGGTACTAACTGACATGTGACATTTACAGAATATATATATATATATATATATATATATATATATATATATATACTAGCATACCCAGCCTTGCGTTGCAACGGCCCCTATTAAAATCCACCTGATTGAAATTTGAATCCGTTTGACAACCAAATTTCAAACCTTTTGTTATAAAAAATTCATATCAATCCAAAAATAATAAATCCGGATTGAAATTTGAATATGATGGATCAATACTATTGATTAAAGTGTTTTTTTTTTAATTTAAATAATAAATAAACTGAAATAATTAAACATTTTGATAAAGTTCTGAGGAAATCGAGTTCAAATCTATGTTTGATTTTTGGCACTTCGAAATCTAATATAATATGATATAATATTCAGTTTTCAATCATGATTTATATTAATTTTGTGATGTTCACCTGAATGAACAACTTAAGCAAATTAAATCTTAATCATAAATCAATTTATTCTTAACAATATTAACAAACGTCATTTTCGGCATTTGTTTTAAATTCGTAACCGCTCAAATTTATTTAAATTTGATAAATTTATTATTCTGTATCTTAAATGTGATTTGTAATATAAGTTGGAATAATTAATTCTTTTGACCTGCCAAAATTTTTGTTTATGATGAATTTATTCATCTAATACATTCCATAGATATTGATAAATAACATTTCACTTTTTTTAGTTTACAACTATCAAAATTTATTTAAATCTATAAACATTATAATTTCTATTATTTTGAATATAGCATTTTGCCTCATTTGGATATAACTGTTGGATATATTATAATATATCTGTTACTTTTTCAATAAGTAAAAATAATAAATTTTTAAAATTGTCCATTTTTTTTTCAGAAATCATAAATCGCTTTTTCTCGAAGTTTCCGTAAATATTGACATTTGTCATTTGTGTTTTGTTTTTTTTAGTGAATTTCTGTCAAAATTTATGGAAATTTATAAAAAATATAAAACTAATAAATATTTCCTTCTTGGTCGAAATTTAATATAATGTGATATAATATTTTTTCAATA
>NW_020537758.1:7427473-7450870 GCF_003426905.1 Ctenocephalides felis | reverse complement strand
AGTATAAATTTTGCTTACATTTCTACGGTTCCGTACCAATGTTTATCCGTTAGACAGCGACGCGGCGCTTACGCGCTTTATATTTTGTCTCTATGCAGTTAAAGCAGTACGATTGCTTTGAAAAAAGTTCAGATCTTCCAAAATATGTAAAAATAAAGAAAACATTTTTTTTTTTTTAAAATTATATTTTCTTAAGAATCTAATTTTTTCGAAGTAATTTTTTTCAAAAATGTTGTTTGTTTTTAAAAAAAAATAATTTGTGATACGGGAAGTTCCTGCAATTTGCCTTAAGGCCTAACGATGCCCTAATTGCCTTTAAAAAGAATTCCACTTACAGCTAGTTTTGCGATTAAAAAAAAAAAATCACACTTTGCTGCCACGACTTCGCCAAGCGTCTCACAAAACTAATAAATTCATTACATTTTGAAATCGTAGACAAAAATTCAAATTTTGCACATTTTTTTACACCAATTATTGTGTCAACCGATTCAAAATGTCTTAAAACATTAAAAACACAAAAATAAGCAAATCGAACTTTTAAGTGAAATTTTTTAAGTGCAATATTTTATTTCTTATTTATCATCACATTTTCACATAAAGATCAAATATAAATTACACCTATTTTAGGGATTAGATTTATTAAATTTTTATTTCAAGTTCATATTTCGAATTCACACGTCGAAGTGCATTATAGAGTATGTATTGCAAGTATGTATTTTGTATGAAAAATAGACTTATTTCATATTCTGTTTACGGTTCGTGAGCTGCAGAAAATTCCCAATGGGATCTTATAGCAAATATTGAATATATAGGAACCTACGTGATACGGAGGTAATCGATATATATATCATATTATAATATATATATATATATATATATATATATCCAGAATATCACCTAAAATTTATTTTAACTAATTTATTTTTTATTTTCCAGATCGGAAGCTTTTTCATGATCAACTTGTGTTTAGTCGTCATTGCCACACAATTTAGTGAAACCAAAAAACGGGAAATGGCCAGAATGCGTCAAGAAAGGGCCAGGTATGAAATATACATTCTACTCAATTTTCACTAAATGTTTTTTTTTTTTTCTATATTTTATTTTTAGGTTTAATTCGACATCGACCTTGGCCTCTTCGACGAACAACAGCGAACCTGCGACTTGTTATGCAGAAATTGTTAGGTACATCGCCCACATTTACAGAAGGTACAAAAGGAGGCTCATGAAGAGGATCAGGCTTTATAGGTATAGGAGGTAATTTTGTACTTTGTACTAACCACTAATAATAATAGAATATAATAATAGATATTTATATATTCTAGACTTACGGGGCATATTCTGCATTGCATGGCAACGCTATCTTATGCTTTTTTCTGTTAGAAAATGTCGATTTACTGTGTGATCAGGCGTATTTCACATATAAACAGGCAAGGAGAAATTTTATGATAACTACACTATATAGAATTTTTATATCATAACATTCTTCTGCTGCTTGTTATATGCAAAAATCCTGATCTCACACCAAATAGATAGACATTTTCACTAACAAAAACATTATAATATAGCGTTTTTTTTTACTTTTTATTTGGCCTCGCTTCCTCTGAGCACTTTTCATATCATATTCAATCTATTTATATCTTATTCTATATTCTCTTCTTCTTAATTTTTTCAATTTTTGCTGTTTTCTATCAATTTCCTAATTCTATTCAACTTCTATCTTTATTTCATTTATTTTTTTTCTTCATACTTCTTTTTAATCTCAGCAAATTCTGATATTTTTTCTTCTTACTACTAATTCCATTCAGCTTTTCGAATTCTGTAATTCCTATTTTTCTTAATTTTTATTCAATTTCTACTTAACAAATACAATTTTCATTTAATTTCAAATTAACTATACATATTTTTTCATAAATTTCTAAAAAATATTTTTTATCTTAATAACTTTAAAGTTCTTATAAATTTTGTTTCCAAGCGTTCTGGATTTAATATTACGGTGTTCCCTAAATTTATTAGAAATTTATATATCTACATGTTAATTTATTTTCCTAATAGGTTTCATGTAATAAGTACAAAAATAGTTCTAGAACTGTTCCTTGGGGTACTCCAAAATTGATCACTTTTTTCTTTTTTCTTTTTTTGGTAATAATTTACATAATGTATTTCGAAGAGTATATTAACGTCATATTTTTTTTATTCTCCAGATATTTTTTATCTCAATAACTTTAGAATTCTTCTAAATTTTGTTTCCAAGCGTTCTGAATTTATTATCACAGTGTTCTTCATTAATTTTAAAATTAATTAGAATATTCTATATCTACTGCTAATTTATTTTTCTAATTGTTTATATGTAATAAGTGCAAAAGTAGCCCTAGAACTATTTTTTGGGGTACTCCAGAATTGGTCATTTTTCTTCTTTTCTCACTTTTTGGTAAATAATTTATATAATGTATTTCGAACAGTATATTCACGTCATTTTTTTTATTCTCCAGATATTTTTTATCTCAATAACTTTAGAATTCTTCTAAAATTGGCTCCAAGCGATTTTTGATCCTCCCGATATTTTTTATCTCAATAACTTTAGAATTCCTCTTTTAAATTTTGTATCCAAGTCATCTGAATTTATTATCACAGTGTTCCCTATGAATTTTAAAATCTATTAGAATATTGTATATGTACCTGCTAATATATTTTTCTAATTGTTTATATGTAATAAGTCCAATAGTAGCCCTAGAACTGTTCCTTGGGGTACTCCAGAATTGACCACTTTTCTTCTTTTCTCCCTTTTTGGTAATAATTTTAATATTAAATTTAGAAGAGTATATTTACGTCCTAAATTTTTTAATCTCCAGAAAAATTTTGAAATTAATTTTCTATTTTATTAAAAACTTAGTTTTTATACAAAATTAATTTTATATTTTTATTTTACTAATTAATTTGATTTATTAACGTCCCATTTTGGCATACCTTAGAAAAAATGTATATATGTGTGTGCGTGTGTGTACGTGTGAATATATTTTTTCGTCAACGTTTTCGGGCGCACGGATCAACCGATTTGAATGGTTCAAAAATCATTCGATTCCTATTGATAGGGAGATGTGGTGATTAGTTTTTGACAAAGGCAGATCCAGCCGTTTCGGAGATACGGAGCAAAGAGTGCAGAAAATAGAAACCGAGTTTTTGAGAGAATTAAGCATCCGATTTGAATGATTTAAAAAACATTCAATTTAAAATAATGGGGAGAAGTTGTAATTAGTTTTTGGCAAAGCCAGGTTTTTGCCGTTTTGGAGATATGAAGCTAAATATGCAAAAATTTGCAGATTTTGAGAGAATTAATTAACTATTAAAATTATAATGAATTTTGACTGATTCAAAAAACTTTCTGCTTGTGTTGTTTATTTATTAAATTCTATTATTCAAAATTTTTACGGGAAGTTCCAGCAATTTGCCTTAAGACTCGATGTCATATAGTTTTTAATAATAAATTTTAGGTTATGTTAAGTTTATACGAAATAAGTGCAAAAGTAGCCCTAGAACTGTTCCTTGAAGTACTCCAGAATTGACCACTTTTCTTCTTTTTGGTAATAATTTTCATATTAAATTTTGAAAAATCCTAATTTTTACGTCCTAAATTTTTTAATTTTCAGAAAATTTTGATGTCTCCAAAATTAATTTTATATTTCTATTTCAGCAACTAATTTAATTTACATACTAACAATTCTATCTAGTTTTTAATAAAAAATATTTTAAGTTTGAAGTTATGTAAAGTGTTTTTATTTTTCATTTCAAGGCAACATAGAAAAGAGCAATCACTGATGTCAAAGGGCGGTCCTTCGCCCGCCCAAGGACAAATTTATCATCATCCCCATTGTCCCAGGTCAAGGCAAAATATTCTAAATTCCCAAAGGTCTCCACTTTTGGGTCAACAGGCCGCTGGTCAAATGATTATCGGACCCAATCATATGGTAAGGGACAAATAAACTTAAGGGATGATTTCATCATATATATATGAGCCGCTCAGTGCACACATCGACTAACTCCACTTTTTGAAAAAACTGAGATATTAGTGGGAAAAAAACTTGGTATAATCATAACTTTTTATGATTATAATAATTTTCCAAAAGAATAAAAATTGCCACTGTGAAACGAAAATTTTTTTTGACCACTGAATCCATAAGTCATTTATTTCAGAAGACATTTTGATTAACTCCATTCTGTAGTGTATATATTCTGGTTGGGTTGGATTTCGGGTTTCAAATTCATGAATTACGATTAAGAACACAGAACTGTAGGGTGTTGTGGATCTCGAAAAAAAAATTCATCTAGTTTTATAAAAGACGTTGAGGGCGTTACAAACTTTGAAAAAATAACATACTAAAATTCGTGTACCCGGCAAAACAAGAATATTAAAACTGCCTGAAGTTTATTGAAACTTGTTCAAAGTACGGAAATAAGAGCTAACTTAATTAAAAATAAATTTCTGGTCGGTGAAAATAGTTATTAATCTATTAAATCAAGATTTTGTCATTATTTGAGTCACGTGCGAAAAAAAATCGAGACATAATTTTACCAGATAGTTGATACAATATAGTAAAAACATTTAAGAAAAAAGCGCCATTTTAGCTAAGCCGAATGCTTCACTAAGATTTTTCATCTATTTTTTATTTAGTTAGAACAATAAATCAATAACAGAAAAGTAACCATCACAGGGTGTCCAGAAAATTGGCTTAAAATACGCTGAATTTAGAATAGAAAGGTCCAAACCCAACGATATATAATACAATTTAAGTGTGACTACAATGAAGATCCGAATTTTAAAAAAAAAGTTTAAAGTTTAAAAAAAGTTGCAAACTTGATTAACTCCACAAGTCATATCAAAACTTCAACTTCAATGATAATTATTTTCTCACTATTAATAGTTATAAATCTTATATACCGTTACATGTAAGCTATATATGTATTTATACGTTCTAAAATATATTTTTCAATTTATATTATAACAGGAATTTTTAAAAGCAATATACATTACTTTATCGCTTTTCTCCACTTTCTGACTTTCGGAGTTAGTCAATGTATGCACTGAACGGCTCATATATATATATATATATATATATATATATATATTATCTTTTTCCTCAGATGGCTCTCCAGCCCTTATACCCGCCTCCAACAAATCAGCAACAAATGTTGATGAATAACACTGCCGCCGGTGGTGCTGGAGGACCGACGTCCTCCAGTTGCATAGAATTACCTTTGTCTAGCCCAGATAATTCTTTGAGCGATGCCCAAGTGACTTTGACACCTCCAAGTCTTTTGCTGCTCCACCACGCCTGCGGAGACCAACAAACAAAAGGGTTTGAAAAAAAGGGCTTAAGACCTGCCCTTTTGAGGGTACCCAGCGCCGCAACTGTGGACGGAGATGTAAGTAGAATAAAAATTTATTTATGTGTAGTAAGATTATTTTTTATTTGATCGGTGTTTAGACGTAGGGTGGTTCTTGATATGGGCATTTTCGAATTTCTTTGCTCCCAAGGGTTCAAATGGTTCCAAATTGATATAAGAAAATTCTCTGAAAGTTTTAGCTTTTAATAATGCCTATTAGATAGAGCGCAATTCAATATTGTTATTATTAATATTTATAATTTTTATGTATTACTATATATGAAACTTGAGGTTTGCAGCAATGGTATTTGGGCTAGTCCCAGCGTTGTGTTTTTGACCTGCGGCGACGCGTTGTTTCAGGTTGCGGTACAAAATGACGCGGAACACGGCCTAAAAAACTGCCTATCGACAATTTTATTTTTATGTTTAAACAGTTGCATATTTACACTTTATATTTATATATCGGCATTTACTTATGGGTTAGTATTATGAGCGCAATTCGATCATAGATTTGTATGAAAAACAAGAGCGTCGAATTTTCAATAAAAAATGACACGAATTTTCACTTTTAATTCATTTGTCGCTAAGTTATATCTAAATTTTTTTTTTATTTTCAAAATTTTTTCCATGCTTTTTCCATACGAAGTTTGAATGAATTTCGCACTATCTAAAAGTTAATATTAAGAGCTAAAACTTTCAGAGAATTGTTTCTTATCAATTTGGAACCATTTGAGCCCTTGGGAGCAAGGAAATTTAGAGTTTAGTTTAGAGTGTGAAATTTTAGGATTGTGTATATATAACTTTTGGTGTGAATTATGGTGTGTGTGTGTATGTGTGTGCAAACGAGAGAGCACACACTCTCTTTCCTACCTCAAAGGATTGTTAACGTGAAATATAGCGAAGTGGAGATTGCGAAATTTCAATGCTTGTCATGCATAAATTATTGTATTATTCATCGCTGTTCCATCGCTCTCTCATCTCATTTCATACATTCGAGTGTGTATGACTACATTTCGTACTACATTTCCTACATTTCAAACATTTCTGTTTCTGTTAATACATATGTTATGGATCGTGTTATAAAGTATATGAGGATTAAAATTATAACTAAGATGAAAGTGGCATTTTACCTTTACCTTAAAATTTAATACTATTCCATGCCAACAGTTATATACACCCAGATATAAAAGTTTGGAATAAAACGGCCTTGAATTTGATCTTTTATTTTCTTCAGCATTTAATAGAAAATTTGATACATTTTCTTGGTTTTTGTCAAATAACTCACAAATATCATATGAAAGGTTCTCTCAAGGTTCACTTTTATTGTCGATTAAAACTTCAAACGCGTTTTTCTCTATGTTTTCAAAGACGTTTGTCAAGATTTCTTGCGAACTACTGAACCGATCTTGATGAAATTTTACACACGTCTTCGAGATATAATTTACAAGGTCTTGAACGACTTTTTTGTTTTTTAATTACAACTATTTAAAAAAAACAATGTCGAGAAATTTTCATCGAAATTTGCATTTTTTTATAAAAACGTCTGCCAAAAATCCAATTTGCATTTGTTATTTGTTTCCTTCGTCCAATGGCCGCTATTTTGATATTTTTTTGAAAATTTTACAAAATGTTTATTAAATATGTATCTTTTAAATAGAAAAAAATCGTTAAAATATTTCATTTTTATATGTAAAATAAAATGATTGAAAAAATGCCGTTTTTTGCCTGAGGAAACCCATGTAACCCCTTAAGGTAAGATACAAAAACTTGCCGAGAGATGAATTAATTAACCTAGTCAATAAAAATTGGAATTTAGGTATTTAGATAAAATTTTCAGCTGTTTATCTTGAAAATTAAGTTTTTGCTTTTAATTAAATCTAAACATTGAGATTTCCAATAGAATTTTTTCAAACACATTAATAATAATATTTGTAATTATATTTATTATAGTGCACGTACATGTTCTTGATAATATTTTTAGTCTATTATTTTAAATTTTAATTAATTTATATAATTAAACCAATTTTCGTATGACAGTTCAGTGTATGAACTTTATCGCAATTTTATATTTCTTGAAAAACGTCGAAAGCTTTTTTTAAAAAAACTTTTATAATAAATTATTTTGTGAAAGCATCTGGTATAAGAAAATACTCTCAGAATTGCATATATCATATACATAGTTCGAGATCTAATTTGATAATTCTAATGAATGATAATATTTTTTACGAAACTAGAGAAGTTTTGTAGATTTATTTATTAATTTTTTTGCTAATTCTAAAGCCATTTCTAAGTGACTTTATTGACTTATCATATCACATAAGCGAATTTTGACACAAATTTTGGCTATAATATATTTCTAAACTTTGATGAATTTTTAAAATTAAACTACTTGTCGTAGGTCGGTAACATTTCAGTTTGTTCTGTAGGACTATGATATCTATCGTCAAAAAAAAATTTTCATAAAAATCGTCAAAAAATTCATTATTTACATTATTTTCAAACAGTTTTAAATTTTTTAAAATCGACCACGAATTGTGAGCTGTTATATGGACAAGAAGTTTTAGAATTCTATGGAAATTGCAAAGAAACGGCTCGGTCAATCGTGAGAAACGATAGTTCGCATCGAGATACATCAAATGGTTTTTAAATTTTTGAAATCGGTCCAGCTGTTTTTGAGAAAACGTCAATTAATGGTATAACATCAGTTCACACACACACATACATACTTTTTCCTTAAATTTGATCTCATTGGATTCAGAATAACTCGAAACGTCGAAAAAACATAAAAATAGCAAATCGTCAAACAAACAAACTTCTCCTTCCAGAAGTTAATATAAAGGTTGCTTAAGTCGTACCCCCTGTGGAAAGAATGCTAGAATATTTAGTGCAAATAAATTACAGGAAAACCTTTGGCGTGTTATTGAATCTTTCTTATTTTCATCATGGTAAATCACTATATATATATATATATATATATATATATATATATATATATATATATATATACTTTAGTATCCTTTACAATAGACTCCGTATACTGTCATATAAAACGTCGGGTCACGGCCTATTTATTATGATGAATTTCCCATTGAAATACTAATGGCCAGGAGAAAATCTCCAAGGAGTAACAAAACGTATATATTTATCAATATATATACATACATACATACATACACACGATACATATGACGATGATGATGATATGGCAATAATATTTGGGAATTAATCTTGTTTTCATCTGATGAAGTGATGAAGTGATTTGTTAGTAAAAGACACATGACGGTAATCGATATATATGTATATATATATATATATATATATATATATATATATATTTATATTTATATCGTACCTTCCAGTTATTTGTACGATATCTTTTGTCCGACATAATCAAATATGCAAATTAATTATTACAACCAACGCCAATAGAATCGTAATACATTTTATCAAATTAATGTACAAAAACAGAGACCGCCATCTAATTTATTAAATTCCTTATCATATATCATCTCCCCAACAATAATTTCCATAAATCCTATTATTCATATTCAGAGCAATCTATGAAATATAATATTTCAATATTTGTATTTCGTTATTTGAACTTGGAATTGTTTTGTGTTTGCCAAATAAATACAACGGCGATATCAAAGTGAGCAGCATAGGAATATAGAAATCGACATGGTGGCAGCGGTGGGAACAAATAATAATAACAAACATGGGACGAATTTGTAAAAGGAATCTTGAAATGGAATTTGGAAGCTAAAATTAAATCTCGAAGTAAAAAATAGATTAAAAAAATTATTTTCTTTATTGTTTTAAGTCTCGACACTTGATGTGTGTCATCATTCAGAATATGTAATCTATAATACAGAGATATGTGTATAAGGAATTGATAATGACAATTGTTCTCAATTCTTTAAACATATATCTCTGTCATTTGATTATCATATGTTAATAATGAAAAATATTTATTCTTAACTTATTTTTTATTTCGACGAATGGGCTGCAAAATTTTTAATAATTAATTCGTGATATTTATGGAAGAAGATTTTCTACTGACAACTATATAGTTTTTTTCACTGGTTTATTAATTTTCAAGTTATTTTCGCGGTAGTAGTTTTTCTGTTTTTACTAAATTTGCATGATAATACAGTCCTTTTTTCTGATATTTTTTCTAAAATTTCTAATGATTTGTTCTTCAGTAGACTCCTTTCTCATCTCTAAGATCTTTCTTTACTTTGCTTGATAGTAGTATTATCTTTTTTAAATGTGTTAGTTATTTTCTCTTCAGACAGAGTCTTTTTTACTTAAAATTCTAAGTTGCTTGTCAGTAGAGTCCTTTTTCATTTGTTTTGTATTTTTTACCTATTTGCTCGTCAGTAGAGTTCTTATTTATTTCAATCATCGTTTTTCGTTTTGCTTGATAGTAGAGTTCTTTGTCTCAATAATTTAAATTATTTTTTGTCAGTAGAGTCATCTTTTGTATTTTATTTTTTTTAGTCATTTGCTCGTTAGTAAAGTTCCTTTTCAACCTTATTCTCTAATATTTTTATAATTTGATTGTCAGTAGAGTTCTTTTTCCTCAACATTCTAAATTGCTTTTTGTCAGTAGAGTCCTCTTTTGTGTTTTATTTTTTTTTAGTTATTTGCACGTCAGTAGAGTCCCTTCTCAACCTTATGCCTTTTCATAATTTGCTTTTCAGTAGAGTCTTTTTCTTTAAATTCTAAGGTATTCGATCCTTTTTTGTCTATTTCGTAAATTGTTTCCAGATTTTTGCTCGTCAGTAGAGTCTCTTTTCAACTTCTTGGTTGTTTATTACTTTGCTTGTCAGTATAGTCCTTTTTCTTAACATTTGAACTTATTTGCTTGTCAGTAGAGTCCTTTTTTGTCTATTTCGTAAATTGTTTTCAGATTTTTGCTCGTCAGTAGAGTCCCTTTTCAATCTTATGGTCGTTTATTAATTTGCTTGTCAGTAGAGTCTTTTTTACTTTAAATTCCAAGGTATTTGCTCGTAAGTAGAGTCCTTCTTGTATGTTTTGTAAAAAAAAATAGTTATTTCGTCGTCAGTAGAGTCCCTGTTCAACCTCATGGTCGTTTATTAATTTGCTTGTCAGTAGAGTTCTTTTTTCTTAACATTCTAAATTATTTACTTTTTAGTAAAGCTCTCTTTTTATTTTATTTGTAGTAGAGTCCCTTTTCAACCTCATGCCTTTTTATAATTTGCTTATCAGTAGAGTCCTTTTTCTTTTAAATTTTAAGGTGTTTGCTCGTCAGTAGAGTTTCTTTTGTATATTTTATAAGAAAAAATTAGTCAGTAGAGTCCCTTTTCAACCTAATGTTCGTTTATTAATTTGCTTGTCAGTAGAGTCTTTTTTCCTTTATATTTTGTAAGTTTTTTTTTAGTTATTATTTTTTTTAGTTATTTCCTTGTCAGTAGTCATTCATTAATTTGCTTGTCAGTAGAGTCCTTTTGCTTAAAATTCTATTTTATTTTCTGATCAGTGCAGTTTTTTTGTATTTTATCCAAAATTCTAGTCCTTTACTCGTCAGTAGAGTCCGTTTTTATTTTTATAATTCTGGTAATAGCATTTACTTATAGTCAATACTGTTGGTCAAAATTTTATTAATAATAAAGTAATATTTAAAAAAGCTCTTTCAACTTCTTGTTTGTTCACTAATTGCTTGTCAGTAGAGTCCTGTTTCTTGAAATTCTAAGTTATTTGCTCGTCAGTACAGTTCTTTTTTTTTGGTATTTCTCTCCAAAATTCTAGTCATTGACTCGTGAGTAGGATCTATCTTTATCTTTAGACTTTTTTAAGTTTGTGTTATTGTGTTTATATTAAATAAGCATTTTAAGAAAATATTATTAAATAGTTATGTATGGTTTTACTTAAATAATAATAAATTTTATTATTTATGTTTATTTGTAAAAAAAAAACATTTTTATTACAACTAGTTAATTTATTTTAGTACAAAAATTAGTGGTGTTATTTAGTGTGAAAAATGATTGAAATACTAAAATAGGGAAGTGTGGTGAAAATTGAGGGTAGCATATATTTTTCTGAGATAGTAATACAAACTAAAGGCAAAAAGGTGGCAAACCCTTGACAAAATTAAATTGTGTTTTTAAAGTAAAAATTTACGTTTTATGACCGTTCGTTCGTGTTTGTGTCCTGTCAATCATTTCTCGTCCTCGTCCTCTGGAATATATAGAGGAGATCATGTCGTCGTTTCGTATTCAAACTTCGTCCATTATTCAAATGACTGATAATTCGATTGTCGGTCCGCATCGTCAAATGCACAATTCCTACTACCCCTAGTTCAATACAATACAATATACAATACAATACACAATACAACACATGTCGATAATACTAAACGACACGATATCTAAATGAAGTAGATGAAACATATATATATATATATATATATATATATATATATATGTTTTTAATTCAAATTTAAAAAAAAAGTGTTAGGGTTGAACAACCCCTAACAAAACCAAATTGCTTCTTAAAGTAACATTTAAGCATTTTTGTAAACCAAAAAAAATCTTAACTGAAATTATGTGCAAATTAAAATTAGAAGAAAATTGATTCCAACATTTAAAAAAAGGAGTGAACAGAGCTTGATGAAAATAATTATAAAGTGTGCAAGTAAAAAAATTATATGTCTTTTTTTCAAATTTCAATTTATGAAAAATTAAAATAAAAAAGTTGGTCCTAAAATTTAAATAAATGTTAGGGATGGTCAAGTAGTTTAAAATTGCATTTGAAAACAAAGAATTTTAATCAGAGTCAACTTGCATATTAGTCACTTTTGCATTTGTTTATAATTTTTCTTGTAACTTTTAGAGTATATCGAGTTGCTGTAGAGTTTTATGATGTTACGAAATATTATTGTTGGTTTAATTTAAAAAAAAACTTGACAAATATTTTATTCATCCTAGATAACAATAAAAAAATAACAAAGTCACTAAAATGAAGTTGTAGTACTAACTTTCTACTTTGAAATCAAATTTAAAGTATACCTAGTATATAAGTTAGAAAATAATATAGATAATTTTATTTCAAATAAATTTCCTGAATATTCTATATATTTTAGATAAATATTTCTTATTTTAGATAAATATTTTTTGCTAATAGATAAATAAAACTTATAAAGTAAATAATAAACAAATGTCTAAAACGCAAGTACTGCTTTAGTTGATAAAAATAAATAGTAATTTGAACTAAAAAAGATCTATGTGTTTTGTTGATTTCGTATTAAAATAATTAAATAAAAATATTGACCCCAAAATAAAAAAAGAATTGGGATTGGACTATCCTTAATAATAATAAATTATATTATAAAGTAAAGTTTAAACTTTTTTCTTTAAGCTCAAAAATCTGTACTAAAATTATGTCAAAAATATTAAATGAATGAACGCGGGATAAACAATGATTAAATTACTAAAATGGCTATGATAAATAGGGGTTGGTGATGAAAAAGTAAAAATGCAGGGTTGTATGTATTTTTCTATGCCACATTATAAAAAATAAAAACAAAAAATTTTGTCCAAAAAAAGTGTGTTACAGCCCTTACTTCTTAGAGTAGAGACATGAAAAATAGATTGTTACTAATTTTTAGATTTTTATAATAATCGGTAAATGGAAATTTTATATATATTTATTTATTTTACAAGCCGTCGGTATAATAATATTATAATAAGGCTCAAGTCAATATTTTGCAGATTTAATATAATTTAATTAACTATTAGCTATTTTATTACTCATTTATTTATTATTTAGTTTATTTACTATAAACTTATTTATATTTAGTTAATTTTACTTAATTTTTTTTATTTATTATTTAATTTATTTACTATAAACTTATTTATATTTAGTTAATTTTAATTATTTTTAAATATAACTAGTTTGTTTGTTGCAAGTATTTCTTTACAAATTCAATAAGTATTTTAATAAGTTTTACAATGATTTTACAAAATAATTATTTTACTTGACAAATTTTAGGTTATTTTATGATACTTTAACAAATTTAAGTGTTTTATCCTAATATTATTATTATTATTATTATCATTATCATTATTATTAAAGTATTTTGACAATATTAGTATTTTTTTACAAATTTTTAGGTATTTTGATGAAAGAAATATTTTGTTTCAGAATTTTTTAAGTGTTTTTAAATTATAAGTTTTTAGTTAACTAATTAATAACAATAATAATTATATAAAATTAAAACCAATATAAAATAAAACACTTTTTCCCAAAAATTAACTTTTCACACTTTCCATCTGCCAGTAGGCACAAGGCAAAGTATTTCCATGTAATTTAATAGTTTGAGCATTATAGAATTCGTGCCATAACTCCAAACTATTATTGAAAGTCGTATTTAATATGTAACGGATCATTTAACAAGGATAATAATCTTATTCTAGTCATATCATAGGATATATATCCGGCATTATAATTGGTACGATTTATATGATGCACTCGACATGGAAATGGAAATTTTACGATTGGATTTTATAGGGTGAAAAATTCACGGACTGCATTTTATTGAAAATGAAATAAAAACCATTCATTGAATAATTTTTGAAGTAAGAATTCTTCAGGTCCTGTTAGTGCCACTTTTTCCAACTTTTTTTTAAATTTCGTTTTCAAATTTGTACCAAGTCTTTGCAAACATTCCTTTTAGGTTTAAACTAGAAATAGAATATTAAATTTTAGAGTAAAGTTTTTATAAATAAAATTTTTGATGTGATTTCTATGAAAATTTGCATGAACACATATTATTCTAATCTAAGTACGTGTATATCAAGACTTAAATGTTTAAATTATTAAATGTTTATGTTTAAATGTTTAAATTTCTATAAAATATCATATGGAGAAATATAAATACAGGTATGGCAAAATTTATGGAATTTTATCTAATTTAAAAATACTTAATAAAAATGTCATGCGTTCTAACAAAATTTTCCAAAATTGTCTCAAGTTTGTACCAGGTCTTTGCAAAGATTTCTGTTGGGTATGAAGTACGATTGGAGTCTTAAATTTTAGAGTTGAATTTCTATAAAATTTTGTATGAACCTAAATATATCTAAGTATAACAAAATTAAGATAATTTTGTCTTATTTTACTACGTTTTGACCAAATTTGATACTCGCTAAGAAAATTTTTCAAAAAGTTTTCTAAAGTGCCACAAAAAAAAAATAATTAGAATGTTTAAAATTGCTCAGAACAGACAATAACAGAGTTTAGCTTAATTGATATTAAAAAGTATATAACAACATGTATTTAATATTTTTTTATTTTATTCCAATTTAATGATTTTTTTTTATTTAAAAATGTATTATTTTTATATATTCGAAAAAATTCCTTCTACTATCATAAAAATATTTTCATTCTTATATTTGAAAATGATGCATGAATAACGAATAATTATTTTCAAAGTTATTTTATCAAGATAAACTATTATTTTTTAGTTCTACTAAATAAAATAAAAATAATATTAATTCAGTCAAACACTAAATTTGCAGATGAATTACAGGATATTCGAGCAAAAATTTTACTTTCTATATAAAATTCAAAAACCGGTTAAAACCGTTTTTTTAGTAAAATTACAATTCGAAAACCGGTTTTTTGAAATGTCGGTTTTTGTATAAACCCTAATTTTAAGTATATATCAAGATTTAGATAATTTTGTCTTATTTCACTACGTTTTGACCAAATTTGATACTCGCTAAGAAAATTTTTCAAAATCGTCTAAAGTGCCACATTTTCCAACTTTTTTTAAGGTTTCCAGCTTTGGCTAATCCATGCTGAAAATTAAAGTTATATGAATTCAGCCAATAATGTTATATTACAAGAATTTGACTCGAACAAATTGGCTTAATAATTAATTATATACACACTTGTCTTTTAGTTATAAGGTCAGTTATGGATATTTTTCTATTTACATCATCATCAATGTTGAGCCCACAGGCTCGTTTTGTTTCTATGCTAACTTGACTTTTCTAAAACCATTATTATAATCAATAATTTGTTATCTTCTATATATATAAAAATAAGTCGGGTTTTCCTTCCTGACGATTTCGACAATTTTGCATTCGTTGAAAAGGTCTCGGGCTCCGCAAGGTTTATAGCTAAGAAAATTAATTGTGCATGGCATCGTGCCTTAATGCAAGCTACTGGAACTTCACGCACCGTAATTAAAAATTCGAGTAATGACATTAGTGAGAATTATCAGAATTATGCTTGGTTAAGTCAACGAGCCATTCTTGCCGCAAAGAATAATAATGTGCACGCACTGAATTTCACCATTAAATCAAAAATTGCTGGCGATTTGGTGACATACCAATGATTCCGACTGGTCTTCCGTTTGACTTCAAACGATTGCAATTTCCAGTTCGCCTTGCGTTCACAATAACAAGTCGCAAGGCCAATCGCTTAGTGTTTGCGGGATAAATTTCAAATAGATTATTTAGAAAATCATTGTTTTTCACATGGGCAGTTATGCGTTGCCTGTTCACGAGTTGGAAAAACATCCGCTTTGTTTGTGTTAACGCCAGACCAGAAAACAAAAAATGTGGTTTACCAAAGAGCGGGAACGGATAATTTGCGGATTCACTTTCATTTACTCAGAGAAGTTCAACTAAAAAACACTTCATTTTTGTAATCAAAATAAATTCGTTACTGTTGTATAATAAAATCACATTTTTCCTCTTCAAATATAAAACAAACAAAAAATTTCGTCATTTTTCTCACGAAACCATCTGGTGGCGAAACGGAGTTCATCGGGTTTGCTAGTTTACATATATAATTTCATGGCGAACAAAACGAACTTTTGACTACAAATAGACAGTACAATAATGAAATGAGTTAACATTTTATATGAAGAAATAAATTCAACTTCTATTTTTTTTCAGAACCAATCAGTCTCCGGCCTGCTCTCACCACCGCCCTCCATATCCAGCAGAAGAAAATCGGGTTCCTCCTCAGTCGCCTTCAGCGATGTGGTTCTGCTCCACCATTCAGCAGCCCCTCTGAACCCCAACTTGGCGAGTTCTATGAACCTGGTTCCGATCAGCACGAATTTGGGATCAGGACTCAACCTGGTACCTTTAGGATCGGCTGTCAACATTGTCCCTTTGACAACTGGTCAATTGGGGTCTACTGTCAACTTGGTATCCAATTTGGGAGTTGGTGGTGGTGCCAGTTGCTCGTCTGCCAATGTTTGTTCGAGTGAGAAAACTACGCAGACGGGGGATGGTGACATCTGGCAGGTAATTTATTTATTTATTTAAATATATAGCCCACAGATTACTCCAAGAGGACTCAAAAATATAGTTATTTTACATAACGAATAACAATTAAAATATATTAGGTTGTCAAATATCTCCCTTCCGCTTTTTTGCTCTTGGTTTATAATACAAAAAGGCGGAAGGGAGATATTTGACAACCTAATAGATTGCAAAGTATTTGTTTGGTATTAATAGGATGTTAGACAAGTATGTTCAGAATTCAATTCTTTTTAATTTTGTTTAATATTATGATGACCTACTGCAACTCGGTATACTTTAAAATAAGCATTGAAAGTCAAATTCACAAAATATGGGTTCAATTTTATGTATTTATGTAGTTTTTTGGAAGTAGTTTGCAAAGTATTGGTTTGGTGTTAATAAGATGTTAGAGAAGTATGTTCAGAATTCCTTTCTTTTTAATTTTGTTTAATATTATGATGACCTACAGCAACTCGGTATACTTTAAAATAAGCATTGAACGTCAAATGCATAAGTTGTGGGTTCAAATATGTGCATTTATTTAGTATTTTGTATATAATAGGTTGTCAAATATCTCCCTTCCGCCTTTTTGTATTATAAACCAAGAGCAAAAAATGCGGAAGGGAGATATTTGACAACCTTATATACAAAATTACAATATATAGTTATTAACATAAAATGCTTAACATAAAATTACATACAATGCAGAATGTAACAATATTATTTATAAACAGAATAAGATAAAATAATGAGATATTTGAAAAGAAAATAAAAAGGTTAACTTGTGCATATGGAGATTATTTGATTAGGTGAAGTGTTGTGAATATCTATTTCATTATTAATTAAGTTAAAGTTAGAGGACATAAGTAAAATAGGCGAATTTAAGAGAGAATTAGATTTAGGAGTAGGATAATTGAAAAATAATTGTGAACGCGTAGATAGCCTTGGAACAATAAAGGATAGTTGATTGAGAATAAGAGGACAGTCTATAGAATTATTGCAAAGTTTAAATAAGAACATATTTGTACAGATAAATCGACGTGAGGCAAGGGAAGGAATACCAAATTCTTTTAGTAAAGTGTTGTGGTCAAAGCCACGTTCAGGGTAAATTTTATATGTTTTATAATAAAGGCATGAACCTTCTCTACCCCATCAGAATTGTTGATTTGATGAGGATACCAAATAATTTAATTTTGAACGTACAATAGAATAGTACATGCAAAGAAGTGCATTGGTAGATTTAAATTGTTTACAATTTCTCAGTATCAAACCTAAAGATTTATGTGCTCTATTACAAATATCAGTTATATGATCCGTGGAAAACAACCAGAATCAAATAGAACTCCTAAATCTAAAATTTTATTACATCTATCCATGCTGGTGTTAGAAATTTTATAATCAAAAAGTATTGGAACGCGCTTATGTGAAAAACTAAGAATCTTGCACTTTGATATATTTAAATGTAATTTGTTATAGATACACCAAGAGTGGAAAGAGTCAAGTTGAGACTGTAATAATAAGCAGTCATCAATAGAATTTATTTTGAGATATAATAGGTTGTCAAATATCTCCCTTCCGCCTTTTTGTATTATAAACCAAGAGCAAAAAAGCGGAAGGGAGATATTTGACAACCTAATAGTTTGAGATCATCTGCAAAGAATAAATGTGGACAGCTAATAATATCAGAAATGTCATTAATAAAAATAATAAATAGTAGTGGACCAAGAATGGATCCTTGAGGAACACCTGAACTGATATTTTCAATGTTGCTCAAGAATCCATTAAGATAAACAAACTGTTTACGCTTATGAAGATAACTCTTAAAAAAATAAATAAGTGAAGAATGATTAATGATTAAGTAATGGTAAATGATTGTTGTCTACATTTTGGTACAAGAATTTATTTTTTGGTTGGTTTTTAAGGTTCCAATGCCTCTGCAAAGTACGACGTCCCAAATGCAACAGTCTGCGATTGTTGAGTGCCCGGATTTGCACTTGGGTGAAGCTGCGATGACTTGTCAGGAATTATTGGCGCTTTCAGGGGCCCTGAGTGCGGCTCTGCCGACTGGACAAATTGCTCTGGACTCGTTCTTCAATTCTTTGAGCAAGGTAGATCATTAAAAGATACTTCAAACAAACATTCGTTCGACTAGGGTGTAAATCCGTACAAATGCAACGGAAATTGTTACGGCAAGGTCAAGTGAAAGTCATTCGCTTTCGATGATATCATTTCTATACGGGTCGATTGTGATTAGTTATCGTGTCGCGTGAATAGAGATGTGTCGTTGTGTGCGTACCGATATTAACAAGGAAATCGGCATAGATAAATAAACATTTTAAAGTTGCATCGTAGTACAAATCTTCTTTTTTATAATGTATAGTCGTTTACGTTCCTTCTAAATCAATTTTGCTCGTCGGTAGAGATCCTTTTCTTTCAATTTGTCGGTAGAGTTTAATTCAAAGGCTCTGAGATTCAGTTTGCTTGCCAGTAGAGTCCTATTTGCTTCTTTTATAAAGTCGAACTTGCTCGTCAGTAGAGTTCTATTTATATTTTTTTGAAAGCAAAATTTGCTTGTCAATAGAGTTTATTTTGTTCGCCAGTCGACTTCTTTAATTTTTCAATCTGTCCACTTTGCTTCTCAGCACATAGGTTCGATATTTATTTTGTTTGTCAGTAGAGTTCTTTTTTTTATTCTGTCGATTTTTTTTCAGTAGAATTCTCTTTTATTTATCCTATGTGGGATTCAGTTTGCTCGTCAGTAGAGTTCTTTTATTATGTCGAGTCCGTATTTATTTTGTTTGTCAATAGAATTAAATTTCTTTATAACATATCGATATTTATTTCGCTCGCTAGTAGAGTTCTTTCCTTGCTTTTTTTTCAAGTCAACAAATTTCTGTTACTTTCTCAAGTCAAATTTGATTGTCAGTAGCGTCCTTTATAAAGATCAGCCGGGTAGTTTAATTGTAATTGATAACTAAACTAGTGATGCATGGCATCGTGCCTTAAGGCAAATTGCTGGAACTTCCAGTACCAGTAATTAAAATTTTTAAAAAAGATTAAATTTTATTTTAGGACTCTGAAAAAATCAATTTTTGAGATTTTTAAAACTTTCGAAAGAAAGTTGACTTTTTTGAAAAACTTGTTTTAAAAATTCAATTTCTATTTTTGGCACTTTTTGCGCCGTATCTCCGGAATGACTGAACCTGCCTTTGCCAAAAACTAATTACCACGTTAATAGGAATTGAATGGTTTTTTAATCATTCAAATCGCTTTATCCGTGTTCCCGAAATCGTCGACGAAAATTTGTATCCGTTTTTTTAAGGTTTTCCAAAATGTTCAGAAGGTTTTGAAAAAAAAAATTTCATTTTCGATTTTTTTGCAATTACTATAACTTACCCTATGGGAAGTGAAAAATATTGATGATAATTTTATGATATAAGGAAATTCATTTATAGTTTAAAATATTGGAGGCCTGTGAAAACAGGTTTGGTTATAAAAAATCAAAAAATAAATAAATCACTGACTAAAAGAGTGGTGAAAAATTATTCTATTACTAAAATAAATATAGAGATAAGACAGAAAATTGAAATAGAGATTTGTGAAAGAAGAGTGAAAATGTAGATTTGTATATAATTTTGAATTCAAATTTAAAAAAAGTGTTAGGGTTGTTTTAAAGTGACATTTAAGCATTATTTTAAACCAAAAAAAAATTTAACTGAAATTATGTTCAGATTAAAATTAGAAGAAAATTGATTCCAGGGGGTGAACAGAGCTTGATGAGAATAAATAGGTTTTGAAAGTAAAAAAAAGTTAAATGTATCTTTTTTTTCAAATTTCAATAAATGTTAAGGGCGGACAACTTTGATGAAAATAAATAGTATTTCTTATTTGGTCATAGAAAATCATCAAATGGTGGAATAATTTTGGAAATATGGACTTGCAAAAATTTATCGTCAAATTTTTGAATGAATTTTGCAACTTGTTATGTGGCACAATGCTACTTAAACCGATTTTTTTAAAAAAAAATCCAGGGAGTTCAAAAACCAGACGAGTCCTCAAACATCCAGCAAAGTTTTGGCCCTCACAACCAAATCGATATGGATTTAGGGCCAACAAATCAGTTACAAAATGAAAACTACCCTTGTTTGTGTGATGTTCAAACAACCACGATTCAGGGATCACCTAATACTGACCAACCTAGACCTTTAATTTTGAGGTGCTTCATTGCAGTCTACAGGTAATAAAAAAACTTACCCACTACAAAAATAAAACCCTGACTATGTCTTAAAATTTTTCTACAGATTTTGTTCTAATGTTGTTCCTGTTTCCGACGCAAAGTGAAACTCCTGGTGGAGCACAAGTATTTCCAGCAAGCAATTTGCTGGCGATTTTAATAAACACTTTATCAATGGGAATTGAGTATCACGACCAGCCTGAAGAATTAACAGTGGCTGTTGAATATTCCAATGTGGTTTTTTCGGCGATTTTTGCAGTCGAAATGACCCTGAAAATAATTGCTGAAGGACCCTTCGGATACGTTGCTGACGGGTTCAATGTCTTTGATGGCGTTATAGTTGTCTTAAGGTAAGGAAAAATTAAATTTACAAATCTCACACCATCTTTATTAATTTATTTCGTATTTTTTCTACCATATGTGATCAATTCCCAATTTTTTCCCTGCTCATTCATAAATATGATTCCTATCAGAATCGTGAAAGAACGTCGACTAATATATCAAACGGGAGAAATAATCTTTTTTAGATTAAATGTTACCTGAACTACGAAGGGATGAAACTTTCTTGAGATTAACGAAGGGTCGATGTATATATATATATATATATATATATATATATATATTGTATATATGGGTAACATTAGTCCATATCACATTAGAAGCAAGTTTAATGGATTGTAATTAATACCATGTTTCGGATGTAACATAATTTATATACTTAGTTGTATATATATATATATTATATTATATATATAATTATATATATATATTATAGAGAGAGAATGTTCGGACGTAACCGTAGTTAATAAATAATGTTAATTTTGAATTCCTAACGTTTGGAATTAAATTTTATAATATTTTGTATGAACGGAAACTATTCTGAATATATTTTATTTTATAATTCATTATCTTAGTTCTTTACTTTCTCAGAAAATTTTCAAAATCGTGTTTAAAAATATGTACCATATGTAAAACATTTCTGTCAGTTTTTGAGTATAGAATAGTATTAACTATTAAATTTTTCTCAAAATTTTGTATGGAGATAAAAAAATTTAAGTAAATGAAAGTTTGAATAATTTTATCTAATTTACAGTGTTTCAACAAATTTTTTTTAAATCGTCCAAGTTTAAATATTTGTACCTTAAAATTTGATACTCGCTAAGAAAATTTTCGAAAATTGTCTAAAATTTGTAAAATTGACCATGTCATTCATTCTAAATTTTAAATTTAACTTTCTATGAAATTTTGTATAAACCTAAATATATCTAAGTATTACAAAATTCAGATAATTTTATCTATACACTTATTCATTATTTTATAAAAATATGATGCTTTCTAACAAAATTTTCCAAATCGACTAAAGTTTGAAAATTGATACCCAAAGATTTCTGTTAATTTTGAAGTACAATTAGAATTTTAAATTTGGTTTTAATTCTAAAAAAAAATTGTATGAATCAAAATATATCTAAGTATAACAACTTACATAAGATTAGATAATTTTATCTAATTTCACGATTTTATATAAATTTTATGCTTTCTAAGAATTTTTTCCAAAATGGTCTAAAGTTTGAAAATTTGTACCGTGTCTTTGCAAACATGTGTGCTAAGTTTGAAGTACAATTATAATCTTAAGTTTAGAGTTGAATTTTTATAAAATTTTGTATGAACCAGAATCTATCTAACAATAAGTATAACATAGATAGATATTTTTTCTATTTTCACAATATTTTATAAAATAATATGCTTTTAAAATTTTTTCCAAAATGGTTTCAAGTTTTAAAAATTGTACCATGTCTTTGTAAGCATTTTCTTTGAGTTTAAGTACGATTTTAGAATTGAAATTGTATAAAAATTTTGTATGAACGGAAACAAATTTAAGTATATAAGAGTTTAGATAATTTTATCTTATTTGATGGGGATTATCAAAAATGATTACTTTCTAAGAAATTTTCCAAAATCGTCCAAAGTTTGCAAAGATTTCTGTTAGGTTTGAAGTACAAAATTTCTATCAAATTTTGTATGAACTTAAATATATCCGAGTATAACAAAGTTCAGATAATTTTATCTATTTTCACGATTTTCATAATTCATAATTTTATAGAAATTTCATACGTTCTAAGAAAATTTTCTAAAATCATCTGAAGTTTGAAAATTGTACCATCCTTGTAAACATTTCTATAAGGTTTGAGGTACGACTAGAATCTTGAACTTCAGATTCAAATTCTATAAAATTTTGTACGACAGAAAAAAATTTAAGTACACAAAGTTTAGATAATTTTATCTACTTTCACTCATTTTAAGAAAATTCTATACTTTCTAAGAAAATTTTCCAAAATCGTCTACTGACAAAAAAAATCCTAATTTTTAGTGTCATCGAATTATGTCAAACTTTCCTGGGCGAAAGGGCCGGCAGTTCAGGTCTGTCAGTCTGAGAACCTTTCGTCTCCTGAGGATCCTGAAATTGGTCAGGTTTATGCCTAATCTGAGGAGACAACTTTTTGT
>NW_020537758.1:7401645-7426473 GCF_003426905.1 Ctenocephalides felis | reverse complement strand
ATAAAAATATTTTCATTCTTATATTTGAAAATGATGCATGAATAACGAATAATTATTTCAAAGTTATTTTATCAAGATAAACTATTATTTTTAGTTCTACTAAATAAAATAAAAATAATATTAATTCAGTCAAACACTAAATTTGCAGATGAATTACAGGATATTCGAGCAAAAATTTTACTTTCTATATAAAATTCAAAAACCGGTTAAAACCGTTTTTTTTAGTAAAATTACAATTCGAAAACCGGTTTTTTGAAATGTCGGTTTTTGTATAAACCCTAATTTTAGTATATATCAAGATTAGATAATTTTGTCTTATTTCACTACGTTTGACCAAATTTGATACTCGCTAAGAAAATTTTTCAAAATCGTCTAAAGTGCCACATTTCCAACTTTTTTTAAGGTTTCCAGCTTTGGCTAATCCATGCTGAAAATTAAAGTTATATGAATTCAGCCAATAATGTTATATTACAAGAATTTGACTCGAACAAATTGGCTTAATATAATAATTATATATACACACTTGTCTTTTAGTTATAAGGTCAGTTATGGATATTTTTCTATTACATCATCATCAATGTTGAGCCCACAGGCTCGTTTTGTTTCTATGCTAATTGACTTTTCTAAAAACATTATTATAATCAATAATTTGTTATCTTATATATATAAAAATAAGTCGGGTTTTCCTCCTGACGATTTCGACAATTTTGCATTCGTTGAAAAGGTCTCGGGCTCCGCAAGGTATAGCTAAGAAAGAAAATTAATGTGCATGGCATCGTGCCTTAATGCAAGCTACTGGAACTTCACGCACCGTAATTAAAATTCAATGTCGAGTAATGACATTAGTGAGAATTATCAGAATTATGCTTGGTTAAGTCAACGAGCCATTCTTGCCGCAAAGAATAATAATGTGCACGCACTGAATTTCACCATTAAATCAAAAATTGCTGGCGATTTGGTGACATACCAATGATTCCGACTGGTCTTCCGTTTGACTTCAAACGATTGCAATTTCCAGTTCGCCTTGCGTTCACAATAACAAGTCGCAAGGCCAATCGCTTAGTGTTTCGGGATAAATTTCAAATAGATTATTTGTTTAGAAAATCATTGTTTTTCACATGGGCAGTATGCGTTGCCTGTTCACGAGTTGGAAAAACATCCGCTTTGTTTGTGTTAACGCCAGACCAGAAAACAAAAAATGTGGTTTACCAAAGAGCGGGAACGGATAATTTGCGGATTCACTTTCATTTACTCAGAGAAGTTCAACTAAAAAAACACTTCATTTTTGTAATCAAAATAAATTCGTTACTGTTGTATAATAAAATCACATTTTTCCTCTTCAAATATAAAACAAACAAAAAATTTCGTCATTTTTCTCACGAAACCATCTGGTGGCGAAACGGAGTTCATCGGTTTGCTAGTTTACATATATAATTTCATGGCGAACAAAACGAACTTTTGACTACAAATAGACAGTACAATAATGAAATGAGTTAACATTTTATATGAAGAAATAAATTCAACTTCTATTTTTTTCAGAACCAATCAGTCTCCGGCCTGCTCTCACCACCGCCCTCCATATCCAGCAGAAGAAAATCGGGTTCCTCCTCAGTCGCCTTCAGCGATGTGGTTCTGCTCCACCATTCAGCAGCCCCTCTGAACCCCAACTTGGCGAGTTCTATGAACCTGGTTCCGATCAGCACGAATTTGGATCAGGACTCAACCTGGTACCTTTAGGATCGGCTGTCAACATTGTCCCTTTGACAACTGGTCAATTGGGTCTACTGTCAACTTGGTATCCAATTTGGGAGTTGGTGGTGGTGGCCAGTTGCTCGTCTGCCAATGTTTGTTCGAGTGAGAAAACTACGCAGACGGGGGATGGTGACATCTGGCAGGTAATTTATTTATTTATTTAAATATATAGCCCACAGATTACTCCAAGAGGACTCAAAAATATAGTTATTTTACATAACGAATAACAAATTAAAATATATTAGGTTGTCAAATATCTCCCTTCCGCTTTTTTGCTCTTGGTTTATAATACAAAAAGGCGGAAGGGAGATATTTGACAACCTAATAGATTGCAAAGTATTTGTTTGGTATTAAAGGATGTTAGACAGTATGTTCAGAATTCAATTCTTTTTAATTTTGTTTAATATTATGATGACCTACTGCAACTCGGTATACTTTAAAATAAGCATTGAAAGTCAAATTCACAAAATATGGGTTCAATTTATGTATTTATGTAGTTTTTTGGAAGTAGTTTGCAAAGTATTGGTTTGGTGTTAATAAGATGTTAGAGAAGTATGTTCAGAATTCCTTTCTTTTTAATTTTGTTTAATATTATGATGACCTACAGCAACTCGGTATACTTTAAAATAAGCATTGAACGTCAAATGCATAAGTTGTGGGTTCAAATATGTGCATTTATTTAGTATTTTGTATATAATAGGTTGTCAAATATCTCCCTTCCGCCTTTTTGTATTATAAACCAAGAGCAAAAAAGCGGAAGGGAGATATTTGACAACCTTATATACAAAATTACAATATATAGTTATTAACATAAAATGCTTAACATAAAATTACATACAATGCAGAATGTAACAATATTATTTATAAACAGAATAAGATAAAATAATGAGATATTTGAAAAGAAAATAAAAAGGTTAACTTGTGCATATGGAGATTATTTGATTAGGTGAAGTGTTGTGAATATCTATTTCATTATTAATTAAGTTAAAGTTAGAGGACATAAGTAAAATAGGCGAATTTAAGAGAGAATTAGATTTAGGAGTAGGATAATTGAAAAATAATTGTGAACGCGTAGATAGCCTTGGAACAATAAAGGATAGTTGATTGAGAATAAGAGGACAGTCTATAGAATTATTGCAAAGTTTAAATAAGAACATATTTGTACAGATAAATCGACGTGAGGCAAGGGAAGGAATACCAAATTCTTTTAGTAAAGTGTTGTGGTCAAAGCCACGTTCAGGGTAAATTTTATATGTTTTATAATAAAGGCATGAACCTTCTCTACCCCATCAGAATTGTTGATTTGATGAGGATACCAAATAATTTAATTTTGAACGTACAATAGAATAGTACATGCAAAGAAGTGCATTGGTAGATTTAAATTGTTTACAATTTCTCAGTATCAAACCTAAAGATTTATGTGCTCTATTACAAATATCAGTTATATGATCCGTGGAAAACAAACCAGAATCAAATAGAACTCCTAAATCTAAAATTTTATTACATCTATCCATGCTGGTGTTAGAAATTTTATAATCAAAAAGTATTGGAACGCGCTTATGTGAAAAACTAAGAATCTTGCACTTTGATATATTTAAATGTAATTTGTTATAGATACACCAAGAGTGGAAAGAGTCAAGTTGAGACTGTAATAATAAGCAGTCATCAATAGAATTTATTTTGAGATATAATAGGTTGTCAAATATCTCCCTTCCGCCTTTTTGTATTATAAACCAAGAGCAAAAAAGCGGAAGGGAGATATTTGACAACCTAATAGTTTGAGATCATCTGCAAAGAATAAATGTGGACAGCTAATAATATCAGAAATGTCATTAATAAAAATAATAAATAGTAGTGGACCAAGAATGGATCCTTGAGGAACACCTGAACTGATATTTTCAATGTTGCTCAAGAATCCATTAAGATAAACAAACTGTTTACGCTTATGAAGATAACTCTTAAAAAAATAAATAAGTGAAGAATGATTAATGATTAAGTAATGGTAAATGATTGTTGTCTACATTTTGGTACAAGAATTTATTTTTTGGTTGGTTTTAAGGTTCCAATGCCTCTGCAAAGTACGACGTCCCAAATGCAACAGTCTGCGATTGTTGAGTGCCCGATTTGCACTTGGGTGAAGCTGCGATGACTTGTCAGGAATTATTGGCGCTTTCAGGGGCCCTGAGTGCGGCTCTGCCGACTGGACAAATTGCTCTGGACTCGTTCTTCAATTCTTTGAGCAAGGTAGATCATTAAAAGATACTTCAAACAAACATTCGTTCGACTAGGGTGTAAATCCGTACAAATGCAACGGAAATTGTTACGGCAAGGTCAAGTGAAAGTCATTCGCTTTCGATGATATCATTTCTATACGGGTCGATTGTGATTAGTTATCGTGTCGCGTGAATAGAGATGTGTCGTTGTGTGCGTACCGATATTAACAAGGAAATCGGCATAGATAAATAAACATTTTAAAGTTGCATCGTAGTACAAATCTTCTTAATTATATTGTACTCGTATAGTCGTTTACGTTCATTCTAAATCAATTTTGCTCGTCGGTAGAGATCCTTTTCTTTCAATTTGTCGGTAGAGTTTAATTCAAAGGCTCTGAGATTCAGTTTGCTTGCCAGTAGAGTCCTATTTGCTTCTTTTATAAAGTCGAACTTGCTCGTCAGTAGAGTTCTATTTATATTTTTTTGAAAGCAAAATTTGCTTGTCAATAGAGTTTATTTTGTTCGCCAGTCGACTTCTTTAATTTTTCAATCTGTCCACTTTGCTTCTCAGCACATAGGTTCGATATTTATTTTGTTTGTCAGTAGAGTTCTTTTTTTTATTCTGTCGATTTTTTTTCAGTAGAATTCTCTTTTATTTATCCTATGTGGGATTCAGTTTGCTCGTCAGTAGAGTTCTTTTATTATGTCGAGTCCGTATTTATTTTGTTTGTCAATAGAATTAAATTTCTTTATAACATATCGATATTTATTTCGCTCGCTAGTAGAGTTCTTTCCTTGCTTTTTTTTCAAGTCAACAAATTTCTGTTACTTTCTCAAGTCAAATTTGATTGTCAGTAGCGTCCTTTATAAAGATCAGCCGGGTAGTTTAATTGTAATTGATAACTAAACTAGTGATGCATGGCATCGTGCCTTAAGGCAAATTGCTGGAACTTCCAGTACCAGTAATTAAAATTTTTAAAAAAGATTAAATTTTATTTTAGGACTCTGAAAAAATCAATTTTTGAGATTTTTAAAACTTTCGAAAGAAAATTGACTTCTTTGAAAAACTTGTTTTAAAAATTCAATTACTATTTTTGGCACTTTTTGCGCCGTATCTCCGGAATGACTGAACCTGCCTTTGCCAAAAACTAATTACCACGTTAATAGGAATTGAATGGTTTTTTAATCATTCAAATCGCTTTATCCGTGTTCCCGAAATCGTCGACGAAAATTTGTATCCGCACACACACGCACACACACACATACATCCATTTTTTTAAGGTATTTCAAAATGTTCAGAAGGTTTTGAAAAAAAAATTTCATTTTCGATTTTTTTGCAATTACTATAACTTACCCTATGGGAAGTGAAAAATATTGATGATAATTTTTATGATATAAGGAAATTCATTTATAGTTTTAAAATATTGGAGGCCTGTGAAAACAGGTTTGGTTATAAAAAATCAATAAAATAAATAAATCACTGACTAAAAGAGTGGTGAAAAATTATTCTATTACTAAAATAAATATAGAGATAAGACAGAAAATTGAAATAGAGATTTGTGAAAGAAAAGTGAAAATGTAGATTTGTATATAATTTTGAATTCAAATTTAAAAAAAGTGTTAGGGTTATTTATAAAGTAACATTTAAGCATTATTTTAAACCAAAAAAAAAAATTAACTGAAATTATGTTCAAATTAAAATTAGAAGAAAATTGATTCCAGGGGGTGAACAGAGCTTGATGAAAATAAATAGGTTTTGAAAGTAAAAAAAAATTAAATGTATCTTTTTTTTCAAATTTCAATAAATGTTAGGGGAGGACAACCTTTGCTGAAAATAAATAGTATTTTCCTATTTGGTTATAGAAAATCATCAAATGGTGGAATAATTTTGGAAATATTGGACTTGCAAAAATTTATCGTCAAATTTTTTGAATGAATTTTGCAACTTGTTATGTGGCACAATGCTACTTAAACCGATTTTTTTAAAAAATTTTCCAGGGAGTTCAAAAACCAGACGAGTCCTCAAACATCCAGCAAAGTTTTGGTCCGCACAACCAAATCGATATGGATTTAGGGCCAACAAATCAGTTACAAAATGACAACTACCCTTGTTTGTGTGATGTTCAAACAACCACGATTCAGGGATCACCTAATACTGACCAACCTAGACCTTTAATTTTGAGGTGCTTCATCGCAGTCTACAGGTAATAAAAAAAACTTACCCACTACAAAAATAAAACCCTGGCTACGTCTTAAAATTTTTCTACAGATTTTGTTCTAAGTGTTGTTCCTGTTTTCGACGCAAAGTGAAACTCCTGGTGGAGCACAAGTATTTCCAGCAAGCAATTTTGCTAGCGATTTTAATAAATACTTTATCTATGGGAATTGAGTATCACGATCAGCCTGAAGAATTAACAGTGGCTGTTGAATATTCCAATGTAGTTTTTTCGGCGATTTTTGCTGTCGAAATGACCCTGAAAATAATTGCTGAAGGACCCTTCGGATACGTTGCTGACGGGTTCAATGTTTTTGATGGCGTTATAGTTGTCTTAAGGTAAGGAAAAATTAAATTTACAAATCTCACACCATCTTTATTCATTTATTTTGTATTTTCCGACCATATGTGATCAATTCCCAATTTTTCCCTGCTCATTCATAAATATGATTCCTATCAGAGTCGTGAAAGAACGTCGACTAATATATCAAACGGGAGAAATAATCTTTTTTAGATTAAATGTTACCTGTACTACGAAGGGATGAAACTTTCTTGAGATTAACGAAGGGTCGGTATATATATATATATATATATATATATATATATATATATATATATATATTTGTATATATGGGAATGGGGCGTGCGTAACATTAGTCCATATCACATTAGAAGCAAGTTTAATGGATTGTAATTAATACCATGTTTCGGATGTAACATAATTTATATACTTAGTTGTATATATATATATATATATATATATATATGTACATATATGTATATATATGTATATATGTATATATATGTATATATACATATGTATATATATTAAGAGAGAATGTTCGGACGTAACCGTAGTTAATAAATAATGTTAATTTTGAATTCCTAACGTTTGGAATTAAATTTTTATAATATTTTGTATGAAAGGAAACTATTCTGAATATATTTTATTTTATAATTCATTATCTTAGTTCTTTACTTTCTCAGAAATTTTTTTAAAATCGTGTTTAAAAATACGTACCATATGTAAACATTTCTGTCAGTTTTTGAGTATGAATAGAATTTTAAGTATTACTATTATTCATACCACTTCAACAAAATTCTATACTTTTCTAGAAATGTTTCCAAAATCGTGCAAAGTTTGAAAATTGGTACCGTGTCTGTTGGGTTTAAGTATTAGAATCTTAATTTTTGGAGTTAACTTTTGGCATTAATAGAAGTAATTCCAAGTATATTTAAGTTTAGATTATTTTATCCAATTTCACGATAATCCAATAAAATTTCATACTTTCTAAGAAAATTTTCCTAATTGCCTAAAGTTCCAAAATGTGTACAATGTTTTCGCAAACAGTTCTTTTAGATTTGAAGTACCAATATATTCGTAAATTTGAACGTTAAATTTTTATCAAATTTTCTATAAACAGAAATATTTCTATGTATACAAAAATTTCAATATTTTTATCTAATTATACAGTGTGTTAACAAAATTCTATACCTTCTAAGAAAATTCTCCCAAGGGACCTTTTAGGTTTGAAGTTCTAATAGAATCTTAAATTTTGAAGGTGATTTTTATAAAATTTTGTATGAACCGAAATCTTAAAAAAGTTTGAAAATTTGTTTCATATCCCTATAAACAATTTTATTAGGTTTGCAGTACAACTGGAATCTTAAACTTCAGATTCAAATTCTATAAAATTTTGTACAAACGGAAAAAAAATTAAGCATACTAAAGTTTAGATAATTTTATCTAATTTCACAATAATTTAAAAAAATTCTATACTTTCTAAGAAAATTTTCCAAAATCGTCTACTGACGAAAAAGATCCTCTTTTTTAGTGTCATCGAATTATGTCAAACTTTCCTGGGCGAAAGGGCCGGCAGTTCAGGTCTGTCAGTCCTAAGAACTTTTCGTCTCCTGAGGATCCTGAAACTGGTCAGGTTTATGCCTAACCTGAGGAGACAACTCTTTGTCATGCTCAGGACGATGGATAACGTCGCCGTATTTTTTTCGCTGCTAGTACTTTTCATCTTTATCTTCAGGTTAGTGAAAAATTATAATTGATTTTGAAAAAAAAATGGTTAAAATATATTTTTGAAAAATATCGGCAAGGTGGAAATTTGATACTAAATAATAAGTAGTAATTAAAATATCTAGAATTAGATTAGAACTGAAAAATTATATGAAAAATATGAAAAAAAAGTGATATCGCAATGCAAAAGGTGTCAATGGTATGGGCACACAAAATCATATTGCTATGAAAAAAAAATTATCAAAATAAAAAAACAAACGAAAATAATACAATGAATAATAATTTAAATAAAATAATAGTTTAAAAATTATTCTGAAACAATCAGCGTCGTCGACTGTATCAAAATTTCACCTCGCCAAAAACTTTGCAGTTTTATAAATGTTTGGTGACTCAAACCTGTATATATATATATATATATATATATATATATCGGTATTATTTTATCCCATTCTTCAATTAATTGATTTAGCCTCAAATCCGCTTTAGAAAGTCCAGAAAACCAATTAAAGATTATTTTTAAGAGGCGCCCTCGACTTTCTTTTCCCTTGCGAACTTTTCCACTTGATCGAACTTTATCGACAATTGTCGACGTTTTCAAATACTTTTTTTAACTTTTCCTTCCTTCGATTTCTTTGTGAAAAAGTGGAAAAAGTGAAAAAAGTTTACTAAAACGGAAAAGCCATATTTTTCTCGAGAATTAATTACGGAAATCGATCCGGGAGGAAATTTTTAATAACGCTTCGGTGGTGTATTGTTTGATTTATATTTTAAATTGTAATTTGGGAGAAAATTGGTTTTTGATAGAATATATTTGGGAAATCTATTGATTATGAAAAATGTTTGGAGATATTTTTGTTTGAGTCAACAAACATTATTATAAAATAAATCTTAATAATTCTCAATATGTGATAATTAATATGTAACATAACCTAATATTCACATGTGATATGTCATATATATTTATTTATAAACAAACAAATACAAAAACAGTACACAGACAATAGCAGAACCAAGTAAGCAAAAAATTTATATTAAAATATTTTTAATATAAAAAAATATAAAATAAATTTATGCACTTTTCTACAAACATCGAATATATATAAAATAAACAACACTTTTGTTAATAAAATCATTTGGGAATATATTGCACAATTAAACAAATTTAAAAAAAATCACTTAGTGCAATATATTTCTATTATTACGATACAAAAACATAAAAAAATTATTATATTAAGTCATTTATTAAAACTTTCACTGGAAACTTTTGCCCAGAAACACAGAAATTTATGTTTTATGTTTGTGTATGTCTCGACTTTCATTCGATTAATGTTTTGTGGACTATTTTTTTGGTAAATGTTGTGTGAAATGTGTCATTTCATATTTTATTTCACTTTTTAGAACACTTCTCTGCAAAAAAAATATAAAAATTTGGGTAAATCGTTAAAGATTTGGGTATATGTACAAAATGATTATTATTAGATTTTTGTAAAACAAAATTGAAGGTTTTCCTAATGATAAGAAATTTCAATAGCATTATTATCGACTTACAAAAATTTGATGAAATTTCACAAAAAATTAAGTTGTAGTTAAAATTGATGATAATTTATGCCGTTTTTGTCCCGAAATTATCATTTATTATCTATGCAACTTTTTATTTCATTTCTTATATCTGTCACTAATATTATTCAACAAAATTTTAAAAGTTAAGCTTAAAGAATTATTTGTGAAAATTACATGGTTTTTCCACAATTAATTAGTTTTTACAATCTTAAATTGTGACTTGTTAAGTAATCTATTTACTCAAGTAATATATAAAAATAAATATATTTATGAACAAATTTTATCTATTTATGCCAAACTACTAAATTTTATGTGTGATTTTTAAAAATATGAATATTTCTTAGTTTATTTACAATAATTTGGCCAATTTTCTATTTTTTGTACTAATTAATCTACGAAATTTATTTTAATTAGTATAAATAAAAGTATGAAAAAATTTATAACCAAAACGACAAAAATCTCATGCGTATTATTAAATTTTATTCAATTATAAAATTTTAAAAATCAAATTTAAGTTAGCAGATATTTTACAAAATTTTATTTTGTACATATCTACAAATATTTAACCCAAATTTTAAAATAAATCTATACAATTTATTTTCCAAAAAATCACACTTTCTTTTTCTCATGTAGTTCACAAATGTCGTTTTATGTTATGTGTGTGAATTAATGTTTAGTTTTAGAATTTGTTTGTTAAATGTTTTCATACAAAACTATACTAAAATATACGACAAATTAATATACTAAGTATTGAAATTGTTTACTTGAAAAACAATTTTGATTTTGTTATTAATTTGTGGATATATTTTGGCCTGAAAAATCGATTTTATGTTCTTTTCTGTCTATGTGAATGTCTTTCATTTACAGAAACACATTTTAAATTTATATATATATATATATATATATATATCTATATATATATATATATATAAATATATATATATATATATATATATATATATATATATGAATTTACACACAATTGGAATAATGGTACAAAATTTATAGTATATCTTTGCACACATTTTTTTAACTCGTTCAATTTTAAATTTTATATTATATAATTTTTTTCAACATATTATTACGTTAAGATTTATTTAATTTACTATGACCATATAGCCGAATTTTATTAAAATTAATACTACAAATATAAGATAATTTTTTAAAAATATCTTTTTAATAAAATTGTCATAAATAGATAATTTAAATTATTAAAAACTATTACAGGTTTTTAATAAAAATTTATTTAACCATATCTACTTTTATCACAATTACTAGAATTTTTTTTTCTTCCCAGGTTTATAATGAAAATGTAATTCATCTTTTTCGATTCAAATCTAATGACATCCTAATCGTTTTCTTTTGTCCTCAAGTGGAATAATTTAAGTCTCGAATAAAATTAATTCCGTCTTTGTACAATGTCGCTTTTATATAGAAAAATATTACTTCGGTTAAAAATAAAAACGAATTTACATAATAATCAAAAAAACGCAAATTAGACGCGGCCGGGGGAGAAATTATATTTGAATAATGACAGAATGATATTATAAGGAAAATTTAATACATATATATATATATATATATATATATATATATAACTTTTCATATATTTATTTATTTGTGCAAAGATATACTAATCAAAATTTCAACATAACATTTTGTTACATGTTCTTCACTTTTTTCCATTTAGTCGATCTTTTTCACCTTACACTATATATATATCTATATATATATATATATATATATATATTTATATATATATATATATATATATATGTATATATATATACTTTTTCACTGGAACACTTTCGCAAAAACTTAATGACCTCTTCGCCCTTGATAAAAAATAGTTAAAAAAACTATGGGAGATATGAATGCGATTAGACGACGAACCTATATAAAAAAAATGGTTCTAGTACCAAAAAATTTGTTTTTTTTTGGAAACAAAATCTTATTTTAAAAAAAAAATAAAAATTAGTTTAATCAAGTAATTTATAAGAATGCTTTTTGAAATTTATTTTAACCCTATTTTTATTTTGTTTTTTTTTCACAAATTATACTTATCAATAATCAATTTTTGCAAAAGACAAATAATAATCATAAATATTAGATGACTGGATTATTTTTGAATATAAAATTATCAAGTATTTTCGAAATTTATAATACTGACTAAGTTATATAAACTAAAATAATTACGTTATATAATAAATTATTGATTTTATGAAAATAAAAGTAGCAATTTTCTACGTACTTTAAAAAACATTAATGGAAGTAATATTATCGGATAAAGTTTATTTTAAATTCCAAATAATAATAAGACCAAGATTATATAAATCTTTCCAACAAAATTTTTATTCCAAAAGCTGATATTTCAGAGATTTTTTTGCAATTTTTTAATCGTCCAGAACATATAATATTCTGATTTTTAATATTATTCTGACGATTTTTTACCAATTTTTTGTAGAAAGTTATATAATCGACATTTTGGCAATAAGAATTGAAGCCTTCTTCAAGGATTTCTTTCACATAATTTAAAATCCTTTCAAAACCAGACCATGAATTTATTTTTTTATGATTTTCTTAAAAAAAAATTTGTTGTATAGGTTTTAAAAATATTGCGTTTTTTTTCAAAATTTTCATTAAAAATTACATAACCAACGTTATGACATTCAAGTTTTTTTCTATGATGACTTAAACATTTTTTTATGTTTCACATAATTTTACCTAACTTTATAATATTTTTTAAGAATTATCAATATATTTATTACAATTCACAAAGAATTTATCGATTAAATTTTAAATATAAATTATCAGTTAATTTATATGCCTGTCAAATTTAAGGTTTTGTTTTCATAAGTAATAAATGATAAATTGTTTTTCGCAATTTTTGCCTAATTTTTAATTGATTATAATTTTTTTCTCGATTTTAACACATGTTTTACCGAAATTGAACAAGCCGTTTAGATTTTTTTATTATTTTATTATATATTTATACAGGGTGTCCCAGAACTCAACGTCAAGCCGTGATAGTAAAACTGTTCTGAAAAAAAATTATCTTACTTGTTTTGGAGATTATGAGCTTTTAAGAGCTTTGGTGAAATTGTAACCATTTTTCAGTTATGGTGCTTATTTTATTTTTACTTTGGTTAATTTAAACTTTGAATTCGTAATCGTAATTAACATATCTAGAACCAGTAAAACTAACTAGCATAATTGCCCTAAGTTTTCCAAATTAAAGACTAATATTTGGTAAAATTGTGATCATTTTTTTGGTTATTGTGGTTCATTTTTTTCACTTTTGTTAATTTAAGCTTTGTAATCGTAATCGTAAATAACATTCCTAGCATCAGTAAAAAAACTACAATAATTTCACTAAGTTTTCAAAAATTTAAGACTTTTTGTTGAACTTGGAATTTAAAATTATTAAAATCTTTGGTGAAATTGTGACCATTTTTAATAAATTTTAAATATTTTCTCCCTATCTAACCTAAAGAGGGGGTGCTTTTATATGATTTTCGTGAGTTATTTGACAAAAACTAAAAAAACGTCCCGACATTTCTATTAAATCCTAAAGAATATAAAAGATCGAACTCAAAGTCGTTTTATTCAAAACTTTTATATCGGAGTGTATTTAACTGTTGTCATAGAATCGTCTAACCGAACAGGGGTGATTTCATATGATAAATTAAAAAAAATAAATACAATAGATGCAAAATGGTCACAATTGCACCAAAGCTCCAGGTTGCACTTGAAAGCTCATAATTCACAAACAACGCGAAATAATTTTTTTCCTCATTTTTTTAAGTACAGTTAGAAACCATACTATGACGTTGAATTCTGGGACACTGTACAAATATGTCTATCACCATTCAAATCTTCTTTTCACGTGCGAAGATGTCATCAAACTTCTCACTTCGACCTAAATTTTGTATATACTACTCATCACCCGCCACCTATTGATTTATTTATCTCGCGACTTTGAACCTTTGTAACTTTGAACCTTTGAACCTTTGAACCTTTGAACCTTTGAACCTTTAAACCTTTACACCTGTATACCTGTACACACCTGTACCTGTACCTGTGTCTACTATTAATGTGTGTGTATTAGCATACTTGGTATGAACCTCTTCGGTTGCAAGTTCTGCCCAAGAGACGTGGCCGCCTTCGACCCGGACAGGTGCGATAGGAAAAATTTCGATTCGCTGCTGTGGGCACTGGTGACAGTTTTTCAGGTACCTAAATAAAGGGCGAAGGAATTATTGACCCTTCAATTTATTTTGGGGAAAAGGAAAAAAAATAATTCACTAATGTAAAGGATAATTATTAGAAAGTTCAGACGTATACTTGATTAAAAGCACATACAAACACAACACATGTCAGGTAGTTTGGAAAGTGATTTGAGTCTGCGTACGTTTCGGGTGTAGATTTGTTTCATTAAAGGTGGTATATGGAAAAATTATATAAGACAAATTGGAGTTGATATAAATATTCTAAACACTACAAATTAACTGTGATTTTTATATACACTTTTACGTCTATTGCCATGTCAGTCATATGTGTCTGAAACCAAGAAGTACTCTATAAACCATGTCAAACATATATGTGTGACACACAAAATTTTGTAGAAGACAAAAAATATTATGGCCATATATAAAAAATAGTGTTTTGGTATAAATTTAATATAAATGAAAATATTTTCAATACTGCAAATTTACTGTAATTTATATATAAACTTTCACATTTTTATCTTCTTTCATATGAGTACCATCACGTTAATTGCTATGTCAGTCATATGTCTCTAACAATAGAAGTTCGTTATGAACTTCTGAATGAATTTGTGGAAGAAATTTTGTTTCATGGCCTATCAGTCCTACATGTGTGACAAAAAACAGTGTTTTGGTATAATTTCTTTTTTGTTTGATGCATTAAGTATAATTGATAATTAAATTATTTAATTCAGTTGGTTCATGTATTTTTTTTGTCAGTAATATATATCTAACATACAAAATTTTGTAGAAGAAAAAACACATTTTTAAGGACTATATATATATCAGTCATACACAAAAAATAGTGTTTTCGTTTTTTTTGTGATTCATTTAATTTTCTTGAAAACTAAATTATTTAAAAAATTCGCCATGGCTCATGTAAATTTTTTTGGCATTATCCTGGCACTTAACGTGTTAATAGAAATTACGTTGAATATATTAATATTAGTTGATTGATTTTTTTTTAAGATTACATTATAAATATTGTTTTCAACTGTGTTTTGTTATATTATTATTTACTTATTATATCTTGTCTTATATATTTTAACTAACTACAGATGGGTTAAATTTGTACTCGAAACGTATACTGGGTTAAAATTTCTAAATTACCTAACTGTGATTTTTATATAATATTTGTACGTATGTATATATATATATATATATATATATATATATATATAATACTTATTGTTTATATATTAACAACAACTAACCCTACAACTAACACGAATTTAAAATTGAATGTTAGACTGAAATTGGACTAAAATTATGTTTATTTTTTCAAATAAATTTTAAATCATAACAAAAATCAAGCATGATTAACTGTATATAAAAATTATTTCTATATTAATGAATTAATAGTATTAATAATAATATTGAAAATAAATTCACAATTCATTTATTCAAAATTTAACAAACTATTTTTTTATGAAAAATATAAAACTCATTTTAAAGTATTAAATAAATATAGATATCATATAATTATTCAGAAAGTAATATTTTAAAGCTATTTTTTTTTAAATCTTGAAAATTTTATCTCTTAAATCTTGAATATTAAATATAAAATTTACAATGTTAAATATAAACGTTATAATTTTTTTATAAAATAAAATACTATTTAAAATTTATAATAAATATAAAATTTGAAATAAGTTTAATAGAATTTTAAGTAAAATTCAAGAATTTTATTAGGCTTTATGGTTAAATCCATTTAAACATTTAAATATTGCGACTTTTATGAAAAAACATTAAATAAAATTATTATTATATTTTTAATAAATCCTAAATATATAATAAAACAGCCCTTAATGCACGATTTGTAAAATTTAACAAAATCTTAAATATTCAGATTCAAAATTAATTTTTAATCATCATTTTAAATATCAAAACTTTACTTTTTACATTATTAATATTTGCTGATTTTGAATAAAAGTTATAAAAATTCTTGTAAAATATTATGAAATAATTGATATTATTATTAAAAAATATAATATTTGAAAACTACATTTTTATAAATATTTCAACAAAATAAATTAATTACGTTGCAGAATAAATTATTGATTTTTGAGAAATAAAATGAACAATTTCTTATGTACTTTAAAAAAACATTATATTATTATGATATAATATAAAAAACCATGATGCTAAACGAAATTTGTTCCAAAATCGTACAACCATAATAGTAATGTTAAATGATAATAAATTTAATAAATTTGTTCATTTTTTGTGCTAATCTAAGTTGTTCTTTTCATTAACTTTGATAAATACGTTTGTAGTTAAAAATGTAGTTTTCAAATTTTATATTTTTGAATACTAATAATAAATAAAGTAAATTATTATTTGCAAAAAAAAATTACAATTTGTATGTAAAATCAGCAAATAAATAAATAAATAAAATCAAATTGTATTCTTAAAAATTCACCTCCACGGATTTTCAAACAAAGTTTTTGCCGTTTTATTTTTATTCAAAACAAATCGAAATATTCAAAAATATTTGAAATATCTTCGAATTTCACGGATTTTTGAAAATGTATTAAAAATAGTTTAAAAATTTCGAATTAGCATATCCAGATATTATACATTATTTCTTGAAAATATTTTAAAAAAAGTTCCTAATATTTTTAATTGAAATAAATTTAATTAATTTAAAATTTGAAACCTTCAAACGTTTATTGACATTGTAAACAAAAATCGGAGATTTATAAACGTGTTATTTATCTTATACATTAATACTACGTTCATATTTCTTCCTTGACATCATATATATATATATATATATATATATATATATATTGAATGGTAGAGTCTTGGATTTGTGTATATTTTGTAGAGTTTCGAACAAGAATCCAAAAATTTTTGGATTCTTGTTCGAAACTCTACAAAATATATATATATATATATATATATATATAAATTTAAATATATATATATATATATATATATATATAAATATAAATATATATATATATATATATATATATATATATATAAATCTACATTTCCATTAATCCATCCATCTGAATGATAGCTTCTTTTTCTTTGTTGTAAACTGCAAAGTAGCTATTTTTATCAATCTATTTCCTTATAGAGAAAAGTCTATGGAAAACGTAAAAGTAGCTTTTGTTGCGAAAAAACAACAAAGAAAATCGACCCACTTCGCATTAACAATGTAGGTAGCTTTTGTCACTGAAAAGAAAGGATAGACGGAGAGCTGGGGGAAAAATTGTAAGGGATAAAAGATTTATGCTGTTTTTTTTTAACTTTTTTTTCTCAGAACGTTTGGTGAGATTTATTCTTGAATTTGTTGATGACATAATTATAAATCTGAACCCTAAATCATTTCATTTTCTCACCACAAGTTAATTTTTTATCGTAAGAGAGACATATCAATTTTTGTGTAAATTGTTTGAGCTTAACACAAAATTGCACATACAACCCTAAACTTTTACACTCTTAACCTAATTGTTAATTTTGGTAACTGAATAATTTTCTAACGTTTTATTTTTGAGTTTTATGTTTCTTCTACTTATGAGTCTATTATTTTACCCCTTGAGAGATTTTTTCCCAGCTCCAGGTTTAAGGAGAATCTAGAATTCAATTCCTCTTAATGAGGTAGATATTGTTGATTGTATTGAAGGCAAAAAAAATATTGCTTCGTTCTCTGTTATTTTTGTTTTGTATTTTTTTCTCGTATTTTTTCTTTTTTTTTTCGATATATAGAAGTCGACTTTGATAAAGGGGATGTCAAATGCATCACTTGTTGATATAAAATTAATTGAAATCCGTTATATAAATAAACAGAAATAAGAATATATATGTATATATATATATATATATATATATATATATATATATATGTATGTATATTATTCTATACGTTTCGACTCTATATGTATGTCATTTTTTTTGAGTTCTAACCAGAAAATAATTTGAAGGCAAAAAAATTTATTAAATGTGAGAAATTTTGAATGTTTTTATTTCCTTATGATATATGATCGCATAATTGTGGTAATGTTAATTTAATTTAACTTAATTTTTTTTTAAATTTTGGCGGTTGGGAAATTTTTCTTTAATTTCTAATTTACATTTATATGGCCCATTTGATATTATCTCTATCTAGCTTTTTTATTTAGCTAAATATTTTGCTACAGATACTTTGAAATTCCACGCTTATTATTTCTAAAAATATTTATTATTGAAATTATTACATTATTATTCTTAAGAAAATACTTATTTTTATACATACCTTACAAAACTAAAATTGTTTTAATTATTTAATTATGGATTTTAAAGTATTTTTTCAAATTACTGTTTTTTTAATATTCTTTACTTAATTTTTGTTCATTCGTGTATATTCAATATATTAATTATTAATTATTTTAGTTATTTATTTTTGAAAAATATATTATATTTTTTAATTTTAGTTAAAATTTTTGCTGCAATAGTATAATTTAATTATTTTCGAATTGCATTTTTTAATTGGGTTTAAAAAAACTCAATTTTTTTATTGTATTGATTATATATAATGATAATAATTGATTATATAATTGTTGTTAATTTAACTCAATTTTTCATTAGCCTTTTTTTAATATAGAGTTTTATTAGTTAATTTTAAATTTCATTTAAAATTATTTTTTATTTTCATGCCAAATACATTTCAAAATATAAATTATTGTTATTACAATTTGTATTATTAAAATTCTGCTTTTTTCAATTAAAATAAAAATTATAACTAATAAATTTTAGTGATAAATTACAAATTAGTTTGGAATATATATATATATATATATATATATATATATAATATAAATATATATATATATATATATATATATATATATATCACGTGTTTCCTTGATCACTTGAAATATTTTTACTAAAATATATTAATACCATTTTTACTTTAATTTTATTAAAAATCTACAAACTTCCAACTAAAATATTTACCTACAAAAATTTGAAAAAAATTATTTTCAAATAAATAAATGTAAAAGAAATACAGGAAATTCAAATTAAAAATATAATTATCTTCTAAATTTATAAATATTTAATATAGACTTAAAACTAATTTATAAATCTTAGTTACTAAATTATTAAACAGACTTATACAAAAAGACTTCAGAACAAAATACACAAAATTTTAGGCTCAAAATAAGACACAAAACAAAAATGTCTGAAATTAAGCAATATTTTAAGATATATATTATATAAAACAGTCCTCAAAAATAAGGTAAGTAAATTATTTTTGTAGTATTTGTTAGTTTAATATATAAAATTGCATTTGTTTTAAATATTTCTTCTACTTTTCTATATGCATAATTTTTCTACAAATCTTTTTTCTAAACTAGATTCTAGGCATGGGAATGTTTTTATTAATTAAATTTTATAAATTTAAATATATTTATTTAACAGGTAATTATTTGAATCAAGTGTATACGATTGTTTTATCTTAAAAATATAAATTTTTGTAGATAAGGGATGAAACAATCGTATGATTTGAATTTACAAAATATTTACTGTTTAAAATAATTTACGGAATTTTTTTATAATTTAAGATATAATTCTTATATAAAACTACGATTTTTCTTGCATGCAATCAAAATATTTTTTTTAATACAAAATATAATATAAAAGATGTGCTAACTTTTATTAACAAAAGAGTTGTTTGTTTATATATTATAATAAAAACAGGTATATATGATATTTTATATATTTTTAAAATATTTATGTGGTTTTATATTTAAAATTTTGCAATTGCTATTTTTAAATAATTATTTGGCTGCTATTGTTGATAATTTTTAGCCTTGGGTAATATATATATATATATATATATATATATATATGTATAAAAAATTGACACATTTACATTTTAATTATCTTTTTCCCACAAATTAATCTATGTCCAAAATTTTCCTAATCCATCCCCAAATTATTTTGTACCATCCCCAACGGTTTAGGTAAATATGAAAATTCCGTATGTAAATAATTAATTGATTCATTATTTTCGGGGTTGAAGGGGTAGATTTTGGTATTATAATTAAATTAGAACGTTCGACAATAAATATTTACCTTACAGAATCATTAATTTAATCCACAGATATATATGGAAATTAATATATAATTGCAAGTGTGGGTGTTATGTAATATATGTGGAAAACAAGATAAAATAATGTATTTATAATAATTTTTTTGTAATTGAAATAATGAAATTTTGTATGTAAGTTTTTATCGATTTACAATTTTGAGGGATTAAGATTTAGATATTATATTTTGATTTAAACAATGAATAATTTGGAAATATCAAAATTTATCTTCATAAATCACTTAGAGATGCAAACCATATAAATTTTTACATTTTGCTGATAAAAATCTGAAAAAAACTATAAATTTATGTATAACATATTTTTGGGAAATGAAAATACTTTATCTAGTTTTTAAAAAATTAATAAAAAGGACTTTTAATAATAATTTTACTTTCAATTATGCGAAATGAATTTCAAGTTACAGAAATCGATTTTAGCAGAAAAAAGATTTAAAAAAATCTCCAAAAACTCATAGAGCTGCGAAATATATGAATTATTACATTTTACGTGAATATAAATTTAAACCAAATTAAAACATCTTTCAAAATATTTTTTGATTTTTATGGAGCGACTCTTGGTACTTATGAATCTGTTAATAAGGTACATAAATTGATTTCTGGGGAAAAATATCAAAATATTTCTTTAAAATGTGTAAACTTGACACTACTTCATACAAATTCTCATAGTTATACAAAACTTTCTGTGAGCATTTCAGCGAAAGTGTATTTATTCTCGAAGAATTTATTTCAGTTTATTTTTAAAAAAAATCTGACTTCGTAAATTTTAGCTTTGTCGACGTTTCGAGTAAATTCATTTGAATTAAATACATTTTTAGAAACCAAAATAGACGAAATGAAATGTGTTAAACAAATTAATTTACACTATTATAGATATTATAAGTATGTTTGAAAGACGTCAATTGAAAATCAAAAAAAGAGAAATTTCTCGTAAAGTATTGATCAAACAATTCCTTAAGGGGTTTTATGGGTTTCCTCGGGCAAAAAACGGATTTTTTTCAATTATGTTTTTCACATATAAAAATGAAATATTTTAATGATTTTTTTTTATTTAAAAGATACATGTTTAATAAACACTTTTTTAAATTTTCAAAAAAAATATCAAAATCGCGGCCATTACGACGCCATTTCCGGCAGTCCCTTGGAAAAAAATGGCCTCCGCGTTTTCAGCAGAACTTCTTTCAGGATCATCCGAAATAAAAATAAAAAATACGTGTTTTAGTAAAGACAATAAACTAGGTATTGGACGAAGGAAAAAAGAAAAAAAATGAAAATTGGATTTTTGGCAGACGTTTTTATAAAAAATGCAAGTATCGATTGAAATTTCTCGACATTCTTTTTTTTTTAAATAGTTGTAATTAAACAAAAAGAAAATCCTTCGTTCGATACCTTTTAAACGATATCTCGAAGACCTGTGTAAAATTTCTGTTAAATAAAGTCCTGAAGTTCGTATGAAAATAATTGACTTCTTTTTCCTTAACCTAATATTTCAGTAAAAGCGAAAATGTTATTTTTAAAATAACCATATGAAACTTTTATCTAAATACTTAAATCCAAATCCTTCTTAATTAATTTGATTATATGTGCCCATAATTATGAAAGTGGTCTAATTCATATATTTCTTGTTCCACGATATTTAATGAATTGCATTTGAATAAATTAAAAAATATTTTGACATTATGCGACATTTCAATTTTTAATTTTATTAGTCTTAATTAATTTAAATTTATTATGAATATGAAATTTTGTGTAAATTTCTTACGATAATATTGTTTTTAAAGGTCGAATTGACTTAGATGATTTTCAAAATTAACTGAATGTCCTATAAATGACTTAAAGCAATAAAGAACTTTGAGTTTTATTTGAAACAATAATTTTATTGAAATAATTCGTGAGCATTTATTAATTATTTTCAAACGGTAATCCATTTTCATCATTATTTCGAGTATTTAAGATTCTTAAAATGATTATGAAAAACAGGAGGGATGTGCGGTAGTGAACTCATAATATTTTTGTTTTTTTTCCGATACTGGTCTAATGCTGGTGTATAAGGGAAGTAATTTAATATTTCCGTATATTTTTGGTCTTCCTCTTTTAGGTGAAAGATATTAAATTATAATTTTATTTCAATTTTGAAAATGTTTTTAATATTTATGAAAATATATTTTTATGAGTATGTTTTGTCATCATTTCTCATATTAAAATTTCAGATTTATAGTAACAATATTATATAAAAAAATTATCTTAGAATTGAACCTAAGGATTTGGATTTATCTATAATTGAACCTAGGGGTAAATTTCCATGCTACACTCGTCGTAGTGTATGTAGCAGGAGCGGAAAATTAAAATTAAAATAATCGAAAAGCGGTCTAGTTTGCTACTAATGGCACGTGCAATTTTCAAGATGTTTATATAATTTCTTTAAGTTTTTTACTTAGACCACTTTCATAATTAACACTAAATGAATTCCATATAATGTTGAAATTACAACTACTATCTAATAGTTCATTTTTGACAATTTCGTAAAAATTACATTGAATACATTTAGTTTAAACTAATATGGTATGAAATAACTGATAAACTCTTTTTTTTTTAATTTTGACTTTGACCACTTTCATAATTATGGGCACATATATACGTCTCAGAGTTAAAGCAACTTGCAACAAGGCACTTACAACTATTTACTCTAATCGCTCCACATACCACACAAATCAAATATCAATCTACCTATATATACCACATACATATATCACCATTACTACCATTACTACTATCACTACCATTACCACCATTACCACCATCACTACCATCACTACCATTCACCACTAACATATTCAATACTACTAACTGCCCCGCCGCCGCCCTCAGCGTGTTGGGCATGTACCTGTTCGGCGGTAAATTCTGTCGCTACGTCGGCGACCCTTCCGAGGACGGTCTGCCGCCCTTGAACAGGCGAGGCGAGCCCATCGAAAGGGAGTGCACGTGCCCAGAAATAGTGGCAAAGGACCCCCATTGCGAATGCGACAGGAAGCATTTCAATGATATCCTGTGGGCGACGGTCACGGTATTTCAGGTAAAATAGTGGTGGTCTCAAAAGATTTATCTATGGTGGAGGTGAAAGGGTTGGTGGAGTTGATGGAGATGATGAAGGTAAGTTGGGTGAAAGATTGGTGAAGGGATGTTGGTGATTGAGGGGACGATGTTATGGCAAGGTTGTTTTTTTTTTTTTTTGTTTTACTTTATTTTAGAAATCACATTATGAACTAAACTGTACAATGCTATGTTATGTACTAGTTTTTTTTATATAAAGTGGTACTAATGCAAATATGGTTGCTGTACAGTCAGACGTTTTGGATAGAAATCTTTGGATAGAATCTTACTTAAAAACGCACAAATGTTGTGTATTTTTTTGCACAAAAAAACGATGTTATCAAGGTTTGTACATGTTAACTTGGGTGACTAGTGAAGACTTCCTTGACAGACTTAATTTTTTTTCCTCAATTATGTTTGATTATAATAATTACACGTCGAGTTGTTAAATTTAACACGTTAATCGCCACGATAATGTAAAAAAAAATACATAGGCCATGAAAGCTTTAAGTTTCACATATTTTTACATAGGCCATGATAAGTTTTTTTTTTAATTATGTTAGAAAGAAAACGTCGGGTAATTGAATTTAACAGGTTAATTGCCACGATAATACCAAAAAATTCATAATACCCTTGGTAACTTCATTAGAAAATTTTGGTAAAAATGTATCAAAAAAACTTAATGTAGCGAAAACAATTTTTTTGCCGATATTTTTGGAAAAAAAACTAATTTTTTATGTCACTGATATGACTTGTGTAAAACACATATTGCTGACATGACGATTAACGTGTTAAAAAAAATTATATCGTTTGAAATTGTTCTGAAAATAATTTTCAAGAAAAATCATATATTAGAAAATTATTTATATTACAAGTTTAATAGTTAAAATTTGAATAATTAATTTTTAATTGTAGTCAATTATTTTAAGTTAAATCGAAATATTCCACATTTATTAATAATGGCAAAAACATGGTCCAAATAATTCATTTTGATATTTTTCACCCCTCTTAGAACAAGATTTTTATTAAAACTTGATACTACAGTATTAGACTTAATATTTTATATTTTTATAATAATTTTTCAAAATTTTAAACTTTTACTTAATCACCTGTAATCTTTATTTTTAACTCATTTTAACAGAATTTTTCTCTATTTCATCAGCGTGTGTACTATATATAGAATAGTTGTTATAAATTTCATTCGACTTTTAAATCGTAAAAAAAATAAAAATCTCTAATATGGGTTTATTTGAATAATAATAATTATTATTTATTTATTTTTTTACATACATTATTGTTTATTGAGACAGACAAAAAACATACTAAAATTGTTTGAACAATAATTTATTATAAATAATTAAGTCTACGAATAAGGTAGGTGGTTCATATATTGCATTTTTATCTATATATTTATATATTTATATAAATATATAATAATAATTATATTATTATTATATGCTTGATTAAATACTTATACATTTAAAATTTTATTTATCGTATTTATATTTTATGTGTTTCGTTATGGAAAATTTTGCAAATTATTTTATGCACTTGAAATAAATTAATTAAAAAATACAAAAAAATATAACAAACTATAAAATATA